>NW_004443943.1:29567563-29573090 GCF_000243295.1 Trichechus manatus latirostris
TTAGTGCCAGTAATGTCAGGTGAGATGATATCTCATAGTTTTGATCTGCATTTCTCTAATGGCTAATGATCGGGAGCATTTCCTCATGTGTCTGTTAGCCACCTAAATGTCTTCTTTGGTGAAGTATCTGTTCATATCCTTTGCCCATTTTTTAATTGGATTATTTGGCTTTTTGTTGTTGAGGTGGTGAAGTATTTTATAGATTTTAGAGATTAGACCTTTGTCAGATATGTCGTAGCCAAAATTTTTTTTTTCATTCTGTAGGTTCTTTTTTCTCTCTTTTGGTGAAGACTTTTGATGAGCATACATGTTTAATTTTTAGGAGCTCCCAGTTATCTAGCTTATCTTCTGGTGTTTGTGCATTGTTAGTTATAGTTTGTATTGTATTTATGCCACGTACTAGGGCCCCTAGTGTTGTCCCTGTTTTTTCTTCCATAATCTCTATTGTTTTAGATTTTATATTTAGGTCTTCTTTAATCCATTTTGAGTTAGTTTTTATGTATGGTGTGAGGTATGGGTCCTGTTTTTATAGATGGGCATACAGTTATGCCAATACCATTTGTTAAAAGACTGTCTTTTCCCCGTTTAATGGACTTTGGCCATTTGTCAAATATGAACTGGCAGTAGGTGGATGTATTTACATCTAGGTTCTCAATTCTGTTCCATTGGTCTGTGTGTCTTGTTGTACCAGTATCAGGCTGTTTTGACTGCTGTGGCTGTATAGTGGGTTCTAAGATCAGGTAGTGTGAGGCCTCCCACTTCGTTCTTCTTCAGTAATGCTTTACTTATCTGGGGCCTCTTCCCTTTCCATATAAAGTTGGTGATTAGTTTTGCCATCTCGTTAAAGAATGCTAATAGAATTTGCATTAGGATTGCATTATATCTATAGATCGCTTTGGGTAGTGTTGACATTTTCACAATGTTGAGTCTTCCTATCCATGAGCACGGTATGTTTTTCCATTTAATATTATTAATTCTTATATATCCTTCCAAAAATACACAAATAACATGTATATTATCATTTCTCCCTTTTATTACATCTGGTATCATATTGTACACACATTTTTATGCCTTGATTTTTTTCTTTTTACAATATATCTTAGTGATAGTTTCATACTGGTACATTAAAGAGCATCCTCATTATTTTTCAGGGCTACCAGTTGTCATCGAGTCAGTTTTAACTCATGGCGACTCCATGTGTGACAGAGTAGAAGTGTGCTTCATAGTGTTTTCTATGGCTGTTTTTTTCAGAAGTAGATCACCAAGGAGTTTCTAGGTGGACTCAAATCTTCAAACTTTTGGTTAGCAGCCAAGCACATTAACTGTTTGCACCACCCATTGACTCCTTTTATATGGTTAAATAGTGTTTATTGTATGAATGTATCATAGTTTAACCAGTCCTCTGTTAATGGATATTCGTTTCTGAACTTTTTACTACTTTTCAGAGTGCAACAAATAATTTCCTTGTTCATATATCATTTTACACTTGTGTAAGTTTACCAATAGGATAAATTCCTAGAAGTGAAATTGTTGAATCAAGGGATATCTGTATTTGTACTTTTGGTAGATTTGGCCAGATTGCCCTTCAGTGAAGTTTATAGTAGTTAACACTGTCATCAACAATGTGTGAGAGATTTTATATGCTATAATTTCCTAGGTATCGTTGATAATGTTTAAGAATTTCTTATGTGCCTGTATGAGTGATCAAACTGATAGATAAGATTCATTATAGACAAGGATAAAGTATATACTTTTTGTCAGAGGAGTATGAACTAAGATTTATTATTTATTATCTCTTTCTTTTCCCTGTCTTTCTTCAAAAATAAAAAGAGAAGTATAATGCAAAATAAATAGAGACTTTTCAGGGAGATTTTTCATTTCTTAGCTGACAGTAGGAAGAGTTTCTATGAAAGGCCTTATTAAGATATATAATAACATAACAAAATAATCAACAGTATGGATTTTGGAATTAGACCCGAATTCTAGTTCTGTACACTTCTTAGCTGTATATTCTTTGATCTTCAGCTTCTTAATTTATAAACTGAGGATCATAGCCCACCGGGTCCTATTCTGTAAGAGGAAGCTGTTTTGAAAAGTCTACTAGAACCCTGTGAAGGGGACGACAGAAACCAAGGGAATGTTAGTTAGCCTTTCTTAGTCTCAGTTTAGCAATTTATGAAATGGAATTAATAATAGTCTCTTCCTCATGGGGTTTTGGAGATAGTTAAATGAGAGATACAAACACGTGCCTGGTATACAGCACTCCCTCAATAATTGTGAATTATTACTGTTACTGCTGTCATCAGATGTCTGTTGATGGATATATGACCTGCGTGGTCTTAATCTGTACACTTGTTGTTGTGTGCCATCAAGTCGATTCTGACTCATAGCAACCCTATATGACAGAGTAGAACTGTCCTATTGGGTTTTCTAGACTATAAACCTTTATGGGAGCAAATCGCCAGCTCTTTTCTCCTGCAGAGGTGCTTGTGGGCTTGAACTGCCGACCTTTTGGTTAGCAGCTGAGCGCTTAACAATTGCGCCACCAAGGCTCCTAATCTGTACTCTAGGGAAAGGTAACTCTGCTAACCTGGTGGGTTAGATAAAGCATTTTGTTTGGAAAGATCATTAGAAGGCGAGCACACAGTGTACTTAGTGAGGTGTTACTGCAGGATGCCAGGAAAAACTGGGGTTTGAAGTTAACAGCCCCCTTATCCAAGCAGAAAACAGAGTCTGACGCAAGCAGTGCTTTCTAAATGGCCGTGAATGGAACAACCTACCATGAACATTTTCCATCTGGAGTACTGGTAATTAACCCAAATGAGACTAAACTGCTGGAAAATTGCAAGAGCAATGGAAAATAAAAAAGGCGCCTTGTACTGAATGGGTTAAGGACTAGATTGTACTTTAATTCAGAAACAAGTTTTCTAAACTGTTAGATTAAATTTGTTGGGGGTATCTCAAATTCTATATTAAATCTATATAATTCTAGATCTAAGGTTTAGATCTAGATCAACTATTACCATCCAACCCCTAAAAGAAATTCTCTTAATATAATTTGGACTTTTAAGAAACTCATAAAGTAAAAACCATTAAAGAAACAGTTTTTTTTTACTATAAAATTTTGGGGTCTTGTTTTTCATTGAAGGAGCCCTGGTGGTGCTGCGGTTAAGTGTTTGGCTGCCAACCCAAAGGTCAGAGGTTCAAACCCACCTGTGAGTGGCTCTGTGGGAGAAAGATGTGGAAGTTTGCTTCCTTAAAGATTACAGTCTTGGTAATTCTATGGGGCAGTTTTATCCTGTCCTGTAGGGTCTCCATGAGTTGAAATTGACTCGACAGCAACGGGTTTTGGTTTTGTTTTTCATTGGCCCTTTTGTCTTTGCTCCTGCCATTTTGCATGTTTAGTTCCTTTTATGCATTACTGTTTGAAACCTGCAACCTAATAGCTAGAGTTTTAGACTAGCCAGTGAAATTCAGGCAATATTCATTGAGTACCCGCTGGGTACCAGGCACTGTGCTAAATGCTGAGGATATAGATAAATATGTAGATGTAGATACTGTCCTTGCCCTCAAGGAGTTCATAGTCCTGTCAGGTGGTATCAATCTATAATGATACTAACGATGATGATAGTAATCATAGCTAATATTTATGGAGCATTCACAATGTGTTCTAAATGCTTCATATATATTAGCTCACTTAATCCTTATAAGGATTTTGAAGTAGTTACCATTATTATTTCATTTTTCAGATGAGGACCCTAAAGCACAAAAGTTCGAGTAACTTGCCTAAGATTGAATAGCAAGGCAAGAATTTGAATCTAGGCTCCCTGGTTCCACTATGTGAGACAGTCCCTGAGTTACTTATACTTTGGAAAAGAGTTTAGCTTATTAAAATTATGATTAAAAAAACCTATTCTTCTTTAAACCATATAGCACAACTTAAAATATAGCAAATCCACTGAAAAATCTGGTTCTTTATGCATTAATACTAAAAACACGTAATTTGCTTGTTCTCTTTGCTTGATGCTTATAAATTTGACAAATGAAATTCCCTTATTAATACCATTTACATACTTGATGTAGAGTCCCTTAAACATTTCAAGCTATACTTACAAATGTAATATATCTGATTCCCTCAAGCACTTCAAACTCCTAATAAATCAGATGCATAACTGTAATAAGTCAGATAGTCTCTTAAGAATTTCAAACATTTTAAAAAGCAAAGCATGCACTAATGAGCATAATAGTTATAAAAATTATTACTACACCTGTGTAAACAAAAATATTACTACTGTTTCTTCACTGGTGGTTGCAAATTTACCTGCCCAACCAAGGTGGGCTTTCAAACCTGCTGTAGGATTGTGAGTTGGAGATACATGACTAGGTCAGTAACTGTCCAGGCTTATTTTATTGGGCTAAGCCCCTTCATAGTAATGGGACTGTCCAAGCCTATGCCTCTTTTTTGTAGGTTGTACTTATCCAATTTTTGACCATAATCGCTTATCTGCTTTAGAGGTGACAGGATTCTGCAGACTCTACCCAGACTGCATCTTTACCATCTGATTTGTGTTGGTAGAACTTTGTCCAATATGCATATGTAGTAGTTTGAGTTGATTAATATATAAATGTTGTTGGAAACTCATGTACCATAAGCTTTTACCCAGGGCCATCTCTAGCACAAACAGTACCTTAGTGTGAATTAAGAGAAAGGTGCCCTCCTAGGCAGATGAATTACTAAAAATAGACCCCAGATCAAGGCCCAAGATTCAGCTGGCAGAGTCTGGCTGAATTGTAACCTTTACTTGCCCTCCTCCCCACAAGTGCCCTATACCTCATAAGTTTTCTCCCCTTTTGGGTACCATTATGGACTCATGAATTTTAACAGAATTAATGGTCAAATTGTCAGTTGACCCTTTAAACTGACACCTTTGTAGCCTTTCTAGCAAAAACAAGATATTCCAACCCATCTTGATTTTTCCCTTCCCTCCAAGACTAGAATCAGCTATTCTCCATGGAGCCAGTTACTTTTTATGGCAAAACAGTATTAGATACTGTCAGATACATTAAAGATTTGATTAGATATCAAATTGTTCTGTTGGATTACTGATACTCCTCTTTAGTGACAAAGCTCTTTTTTTTTAAAGCAAGAGCGTTTCTTTATTTTAAAGTCTCTAACAGGTGTTTTTGTTTTTAATTTTTTTTCATTGTACTTTAAATGAAGGTTTACAGAACAAATAATTTCTCATTAAACAGTTAGTACATGTATTGTTTTATGACAGTAGTTAACAACCCCACAACATGTCAACACTCTCCCTTCTCGACCTTGGAGGACCTTTTTTTTTCTTTTGGGGTGAAAATATACATAGCCAGAGTTGCACCATTTCAAAAGTTTTACATGTACAATTCAGTGACATTGATTACATTCTTCCAGCTGTGCTGCTATTCTCACTATCCTTTTCCAAATTATTCTATCACCATTATCTTCAACTCACTGCCCCCTAGGCTTCCCATCAAACCTTTTGAGTTG
>NW_004443943.1:29574095-29581512 GCF_000243295.1 Trichechus manatus latirostris
CATTGTTGTTCTTTCTCGTTGCATAGTACTCCATTGTGTGTATGTACCATAGTTTGTTTATCCATTCATCTGTTGATGGGCATCTAGGTTGTTTCCACCGTTTTGCTGTTGTGAACAATGCTGCCATGAACACAGGTGTGCATATGTCTATTCGAGTGATGACTCTTATTTCTCTGAGATATATTCCTAGGATAAGAGATCTATTTTCAATGGATCATGATTTTTCCAGTTTAACTCTAACTTTATTAAGTCCTTTAGAAAGTATACTGATAAAAGAGATTTTCCATTTCCCACTTCCTTTTTTTTTTTTTTAATTGTGCGTTAGGTGAAAGTTTACAGAGCAAATTAGTTTCTCATTAAACAGTTAATACACAAATTGTTTTCTGACATTGGTTGCCAACCCTGTGATGTGTCAACACTCTCCCGTTCTCCACCCCGAGTTCCCTCCTATTTCCACTGTCCAGTTTTCCTGTACCTTTCTGCCTTCTTGTCTTTGCTTTTGGGCTGGTATGCCCAGTGGTCTCCTCTACATGAATTGAACTACGAAGCGTGTTCCTCACGTGTGTTATTGTTTGCCCTGTAGACCTGTCTAATCTCTGGCTGAAGGGTGAACCTCAGGAGCAACTTCAGTACTGAGTTAAAAGGGTGTCCGGGGGCCATACTCTTGGGGTTTCTCCAGTCCCTGTCAAACCATCAAGCCTGGTCTTTTTAATTTGGAAATTTGAATAATTTTGTTCTACATTTTTCTCCTGCTCTGCCCAGGACCCTGTACTGTAATCCCTATCAGAGCAGTCAGTGGTAGTAACCAGACACCATCTAGTTGTTCTGGGCTCAGTCTGGTGGAGGCTGTTGTAGTTGTGGTCCATTAGTCCTTTGGACTAATCTTTCCCTCGTGTCTTTGGTGTTCTTCATTCTCTTTTGCTCCAGACGGGATGGGACCAGTAGATGTATCTTAGATGTCTGTTTGCAGGCTTTTAAGACCCCAGATGCTACTCACCATGGTCAGATGTAGAACATTTTCTTTATAGACTGTATTATGCCGTTGAGCTAGATGTCCCCCGAGACCATGGTCCCCAGCCCAGTAGCTCAGTCTCTAAGAGCATTTGGATGCATCTGTGAAGCTTCTATGACTTTGCCCTTATTTCCCACTGACTTTTGAGCTACCAGCTCGTTCCCCCCTTGCATAAATAACATTTGCTTACCCAACTTTAATATATTGCTGTCAAGCCACATCATGTGATTAAATTATAGTATTGTTTAAACTTTCTGTGATATAATTGGATGTGTACTAAAGAGACCCGGGTCCCTCACCAGGCTGCATTTGTAGTCATTCTGTCTCGTGACTAGCATCCTGTAATATGTTCAGTAGGGAAGACAGAGTAGTCAGCACTTGCTGTTACCCGCAGTCTCTTCCTCATGGTCTCTGCTTCTTCCTGCCCATTTCCCTATTGTTTGTCTTCCTTTTCTTTTGTTTTCTTCATTCAAACACCCCAATCTCACTGTTATGTGGGATTTTTTTTTTTTTTTTTTTTTGAGTGAGGCAGTCCCTGGGTTACAAATGAGAGCTATTCCTAAGTGTGTCTTAAGAATTTGTAGGTAAGTAGGAACAGGTGCATATGGTTCTTACTTAGCCTTACTTTAATACAAAAAGGCTCGAAGCCTTTTCAAGGCTGTAAAAGCTGCACGTGCAGCAAGTGAAGGTGATTGTGATGAAGAATTTGTTGCCAGTAGGGGTTAGTTCAGTCATTTCAAAGTGAGGGCAAATTTACATAACATTAAAAGGCAAGTACAAGCTTTCCATAAGTTGGATGTTCATAACATGGGGACTTACTTTGTCAGTTTTGTTTTCTGTTTTTTAAAAAGCAAGTAAATGAAATTCTTTTCTCTCCTTAAGGTTTTCTTCATACCTGATTAGTTGCCTAGGTGGAGTGGGTGTTCATGGGTCTCAGCTATACTTTTGTAATGTTTTATTTCTTAAATTGGGTGGTAGGTGCATGGATGTTTGTTTTATTTTCCTTATATCGTTTGTTACGTCAGAAATATTTTGTAATAATTTAAAAAATTACGTTATTCTTGTCTGACAACTCTTGATTTTTGATAGGGTAGGGAAAGAAGATGGATCATTAGCTTTTAATAGACATATGCATAAAGATGTATGGCTGAGGATGTTAGTATTCATCTGAGAAATATTTATTAGGTGCCTACTATGTGCCAGATAATGCTCTAGGCACGGAGGATATGGTGATGAATAAGATAATGTCCCAGCCTTTATGGAGCCTATATTTAAGTAGGGGGCAGACTAAGCAAATAAATAAATATGAAATATAATATCAGATAATGATAAGTGCTATATATAGCACAGAAAGAGGTCATGGTGACTGGGGTGGAAGAGCTATTTAAGGTAGGATGTTAGAGAAGACCTCTATGGGGAGGTAACATTTGAGCAGAGACCTGAATAAAGGTGGGGTAATAAGTAATATGAAAATCTGGGGAGAGTGGCCCAGAGTGGAAATAGAGAGAGCAAAGACCCTTAGAAAGGAGTATATTTGGCATATTTAAGGAACAGTAAGAAGATCATTGTGTCTAGAGAAAAGCAAGCCAGGCCAAGAGGGGGTGGGCCATGATGTCATGAAGATCAGTATGGACCAGTAAGGCCTTGCAGGTGTGGTAGGGGGTTGTTTGTTTTTACTCTAATTGTGATGGTGAATTTTCTTTTTAATATTTTATTGTGTTTTTGGTGAAAGTTTACACAGCAAATTAAGATCTCATTTAACAATTTCTATACATATTATTCAGTGACATTGGATACATTTTTCACAATATACCAGCTTTCTCATTATTTCCATTCTGGTTGTTTCCCTTAATCTAACTTTCCTGTCCTCTTCTTACCTTCTCGTCTTTGGTCTAGGGAAAACATTTGCAGTTTGATTTCATTTAGATGATTATTTAGAGGAGTACAGTACTCAATGGTGATATTATGTTTTTTATGAGCCAGTCTGTCATTTGGCTGAAAAGTGACCTCTGGGAATTGAGTTCCGAGTTTAGAGGGTTATCACAGGGTGATAATCTCGAGAGTTCATCTAGTCTTTACTGGTTCAGTAAGTCTGGCCTTTTTTTTTTGGAATTTAAGTTTTGCTCTACATTGTTCTCCCATTCTGTCCAGGACTATCGATTGAGACCCTGGTTGGAACGGTAGGTGAGGCCGTTGTTTGTGTAGACTATTAGTTCTGTAGATTGGTTTCTTCTGTCTTTGATTTCCTTCTTTCTCTTTTGCTCCGGAAGAATAGAGACCAATAGTTGTATCTTATATGGCTGCTCGAAAGCTTTTAAGACCCCAGACGCTACTCACCAAACTAGGATGTAGAACATTGTCTTTATGGACTATATTGTGCCAATTGACTGAGTTGCCCCAGGAGGCTATAGTCCTAAGCCCTCAAACCCAGTAAACCAGTCCCAAGAGGTATTTGGTTATGTCTAGTAAGTATCCATAACTGTGCCCGCTGTGTGCTTTATTTTAATTTCTTTTTTTGTTTTATTTTTTTTATTGTTGTAGTTTAAGTGAAAGTTTACAATTCAAGTGAGTCTCTCATACAAAAATTGATACATACATGGTTATGTAACCCCAGTTGCTCTCCCTGTACTGTGACAGCACACTCCTCATCTCCCATGCCATTCAACCAGCTTCTAACCCTCTCATCTCTGGACAGAAACTGCCCATTTAGTTTCATGTATCTACTTGAGCTAAGAAGCACACTCTTCGCAAGTATCAGTTTATGTCCCATAGTCCAGTCTCATCTGTGTCTGAAGAGTTGACCTCGGGAATGGTTTTAGTTCTGGGTTGACAGAAAGTCCAGGGTGCATGCTTTCCGGAGTTCCTCAGTCTTAGTCAGACCATTAAGTCTGGTCTCTTTATTAGAATTTGAGTTCTGTACCTCACCTTTCTCCTGCTCCATCAGAGACTGTAATCTGTTGTGTTCCCTGTCAGGGTGATCATTGGTGGTAGCCGGGCACCATCTAGTTCTTCTGGTCTCAGGTTGATGAAGTCTCTGGTTTATGTGGCCCTTTCTGTCTCTTGGGGTAATACTTTCCTTGTGTCTTTGGTGTTCATCATTCTCCTTTACTCCAGGTGGTTGGGACCAATTGATGCATCTTAGATGGTTGCTTGCTAGCTTTTAAGACCCCAGACACCACTCACCAAGGTAGGATGTAGAACATTTTCTTAATAAACTTTGTTATGCTAGTTAACCTAGATGTCCCCTGAAAGCATGGTCCCCAGATCCCCACCCCTGCTACTCTGTCCCTCGAAGTATTTGGTTGTATTCAGAAAGCTTGTTAGCTTTGGTTTAGTCCAGTTGTGCTGGCTTCCTCTGTAATGTGTGCTGTCCTTCCCTTCACCTAAGATAATTCTTGTGTACTATCTAGTTGGTGAGTAACTCTCACCCTTGCGCCCCACCCTCATAACCATGAAAGAATGTTTTCTTCTGTGTTTAAACCTTTTCTTGAGTTTATGTGCTTTATTTTATATTCGAAAATATATACAACACACATCAACATGTCTATGCATACGAATGGTGAGTTTTGGGAGTATTTTGAGTAGGGGAGTGACAGAATCTTAAAAGATTCTTAAAAAGATCACTCTGGCTATTAGGCAAAGAATTTATTGTAGAGAGCAGGAGTAAGGCAGCGATACCAGTTAGTAAGCTATTGTAATTCAGGTAAGAGATAATGGTGGCTTGGACCAAGGGAGTAGAGGTGGAGGTGTTGAAAAAAAGTAAAATTCTGGATATTTTTCAGAGGATTAGATATGATAGAAAAAGGAAAATTAAACATGACACCTAGGTTTTTGGCTTGAGCAACTGGATGATTGGTAATGCATTCCTCCCCCAACTAAAGAACAAATTTAGAGAATGGAATAAAGTTGATATACTTGGTAGACAGCTTGGTAGAGATGTTAAGTAGGCAGTTGGACATATGAATCCGAAATTCAGAGGAACACTCTGGATGGAGACATAAATAGGGGTCATCAGCATATAGAAGGCATTTAAGACATTGAAACTAAGTGAGATCGTCTCAGGAGTCAATGTGGATAGAGAAGAGATCCAAGAATGGGGATCGAGAGTATTCTGACTTTTAGAAATCAGGGGAAATGAGAGGAACCAGCATGGAAGATGGAGTGACTATTAAGCGGTAGGGGAAAAATTGGGAAAGTGTGGTGGAAACGCAATGAAGAATTTGTTCTGAAAAAGGAGTATTGATAACATTGAATCAGATGAGGGCTAAAAATTGATCACTGATTTAGTAAAATGAGATGTCATTGGAGATCTTCATAAGAGTAGTTTCATTGGGACAATGAAACTAATCTGGAGCATGTTGAGGAGAAAATGAGAGATGAGAAAATGGAGACAGTGAATATAGATAGTTCATTCAAGGGCTTTGCTATGAAGAAAAGTAGAGAAATGGTGTGATAGCAGGAAAGAGGCATGGGATCTGAAGTTTTCTTGTTTGTTTTTAAAGACGGGAGTTAGTTCATCTTTTTTAGTGTGCTGATGGGAATTATCTAATAGAGAAGGAGAGCCCAGTGATCGAGGGGGCAGTCTTACCAGGTAATGCACTGTGGGCCTCCTCCAAATCCTGTTGAGGTGAATGTGGCAGAGAAGGGATAGCCTTACCAGGAGCAAGTATCAAACATTGTGTAAAAGAGTGAAACACTGGAAACAACTGAAATGTCTAACATTGAGGAATTAAATGCTTTGTTATATAGCCATGATTTTTAGATAACCATAGATGGAACTGCTATTCAGCCACTAAAAATCATTATGAGATTCTGGGTTGATAGATAGGGGGCAGTGATGGTTCAGTGTTAGAATTTATGCCTTCCATGCAGGAAACCTGGTTTGATTCCTGGCCAATGCACCTTAAGTACAGCTACCACCCACCCATCTATCAGTGGAGGTTTGCATGTTGCTACGATGCTGAACAGGCTTTAATGAAGCTTCCATACTAAGACAAGCTAGGAAGAAAGGCCTGGCAATCTGCTTTCAAAAATCATCCAGTGAAAACCCTATGGATCACAGCAGTCTGATTTGCAACTGATCCTGGGAATGGCACAGGACTGGGCAGCATTTTGTTCCATTGTGCATGAGGTTGCCATAAGTTGGGAGCCAACTTGACACAGCTGACAACAGTGTTGATGGATATGGAAAGATGTTCAAGACTTAAGTGAAAAAAAAATTTGTGTGTGGGAAAAAAATATGTAACACATATGTCCGTAGTAAAAGATTAATATATAAGGCACTAATGCAGATAAATGGGTAGACATGGTAGGAGCTTGAGAAAGTTCTCTTTGGATGGTTTCAATTTTCCTAGTGGAATTGGAAGCAAAGTGATTCATCTGAGAGTGTGAGGTCCAGGGAGAAAGTATAGTTTTGAGGAAAGAGGAGAAAGTATGAAGTAGTCTTTTAGGGGAGTGGGAGAATAAACGGTCAAGGGAAATCCTATCTTAATGTCCACTCCATCTCAATCTCCTTTACTGGTTTCTCTCATTCTCTCTGATCTCTAAAAGTCATCTTCATTCTTGGATCTCTTCTGTCTATCCACACTTGCTCCTGAGATGATCTCATTTAGTCTCAACATCTTAAATATCATTTATACGCTGATGACGCCTATTTATGTATCCGTCCAGATTGCTCCTCTGAATTTCAGATATATACATCCGATTGCCTACTTAACATCTCTACTAAGCTGTCTACCAAGTATATCAACTTTATTCCTTTCTGTAAATCTGTTTTCTGTATATTTGCTTATTTCATACAAGTGATGTCATACAGTATTTATCCTTTTGTGATTGACTTATTTCGTTGAGCATGATATTTTCAAGGTTCATCCATGTTGTGGCATGCATCAGAACTTCATTTCTGTTTATGACTGAGTAGTAGTAGTCTGTTTTGTATATATACCACATTTTGTTTATCCATTCATCTGCTGATGGACATTTCAGTGGTTTCTACCTTTCGGCTATTGTGAAAAGTGCTGCAGTGAACACTGGTATACACATTTCTTTTTGCATTCCTGCCTTCACTTATATACTTAGGATTGGAATTCCTGGGTCATGTGGTAGGTTTATGTTAAACTTTTTGAGGAACTGCCAAACTGTTTTCCACAGTGACTGTACCATTTTACATTCTCACCAGCAATAGATGAGGATTCCAGTTTCTCCACAACCTTGCTAACACCTGTTGTTTTTAGTGTTGTTGTTGTTTTTTTAATCATTGCCATTCTAATCAGCGTGAGGTGGTATTTCATTATAGTTTTGATTTGCGTCTGTCTAATGGCTAATGACATTGAACATCTTTTCATGTGCTTGCTGGCTGTTTGAATATCCTCTTCGGTGAAGTGTCTGTTTAAATCCTTTGCCCAT
>NW_004443943.1:29581851-29616068 GCF_000243295.1 Trichechus manatus latirostris
CTCAACCTTGTGTTCCCTATCACCAGCTTCCTTGTCCCCTTCTGCCTTCTGGCCCTTGTCACTGGACTCCTGTACCTCGTTAGTCTCATTTGGTTTTACGCCTTTGCCCATTTTTTAATTAGGTTGTTTGTTGTTTTTTGGGTTGTTAAGTTGTAGAAGTTTTATATGTATAGTTTGTTTGTTTTTGGATATTAGACCCTTACGGATATATGGTTCCCCAAAATTTTCTCCCAACGTCTAGGTTGTCTTCCCACTTTTTTGATAAAGTCCTTTGATGAACAAGAGTATTTAATTTTTATGAGGTTCATTTAATTTTCGCATAAGTAATACAGTCACATTGTTCAAAATTTTAAAGGCTCAAAATGTTAGGATATCTCCCTCCCACCCTGTCCTCAAGTTACCTAACCATGCTGTCTCCTTCCCCCATCCCCGGAGCTACCACTTTATGACTTCTTTTTTTTTATTTTATTTTTTATTGTACTTTAAGTGAAAGTTTACCGTTCAAGTCAGTTTCTCCTACAAAAATTTTTACTTACATTGCTATGTGACTGTAGCTGCTCTCCCTGTAATGTGACAGCACACTCCTCCTTTCCACCCCGGGTTTCCCGTGTCCATTCAACCAGCTCCTGTCCTTTTTTTTCTTCTCATCTCGCCTCCAGACTGGAGCGGCCCATTTAGTCTCATACATGTATCTACTTGAGCTAAGACGCACTCTCTTCATGAGTATTGTTTTATACACTTTATGACTTCTGAAAGTGATGGAGTGACCTTTTAGATTATGGATCAGGTTAGGAACTAATAATAGTAGGAGATGCTTAGTAAGTTAAACATCCTTGTGCACCAAGCATTGTGCTGAATATTTTTCATCTAAGTAATCTTCATAACAACCCTTTGAGGAAGATACTATCATACTTTTTCTTCTCTCTTCAAAACCTCTTCCTTCTCTGCCCTCCACCCTTAGTTGATTCTTTGCATTCCTTAACTTCTTACTTTGCTTTCTGCAAACCATCTACTCCTTCTTCTCCCCCATTATAGCTAAAGTGTCCCTCTGTTGTGATCTGGATCCAGTGTTGTGCTGGAGCTGGCTCCTACCAGCTCAAAAGACCGATGATACTCATTCCATTCCAACTCTGTGTTCAGTAATATCATACCGATAACTTGAAATCTGCCGTAGTTAGAATATTTACACCATGGAAATTGGCAAATACTACAGACTGGGCTATTTTTTTGCAGAGAGCCAGTTGTTAAACATTTATCAACACACCACTGTTGGGATCCTCTCCCCTTCTTGGCCTTAATTAGTTCATTAAAAAGCACAATTAGCTAAAGTATGGAATCATTAAAAATTATGTATAAAACCAAACCCACTGCTGTCGAGTTGATCCCGACTCATAGCGATCTGATAGGACAGTTAGAACTGCCCCATAGGGTTTCCAAGGCTGTAATGTTTACAGAAGCATACTGCCATGTCTTTCTCCTGCAAAATTACGTATATCTTAAAAATATTATTTTGAAATAACAAATTGTGATCACTTGATAGACTTTTAAAAACTTTGATTATGAAAATGTTCAAAAATGCAGAAAAGTTGAAAGACCAGTATGACACCCATAAACTCATTGCCTAGATTTGATAATTCTTAATATGTTTTTTTCCTGTACCATTTCAAAGTAAGTTGCAAACATCATGACACTTCATCCTGAAATGTTTCAGCATACATTTCCTACATAATCCTAGTTCCCTTATCACTACTAAGAAAATTGTAAATTCCCCCAAGCCATTTACTACTGAGTCCATATTCACATTTCCCCAGTTGTTCACAAAGCATCATTTACAGTTGTTTTTTTCTAACAAGAATCCAATCAAGGTTTGTGCATCTCATTCGGTTGTTGCATCTCTTTTGGGCTAGGATAACCTTCCTCAGTTTTTTCATGGCATCAATTTTTTCTAAATTTCAAACGTATACAGAAATAGAGAAAAAAGGCAATGAACCATAATATACTCATCACCAATTTAATAATTATCAAGATTTTGCCACATTTGCATGATTTATCCTTTTTCTTTGCTAAAGTATTTTAAAACACATTCGAAACATGTCATTTCATCCTCCATAACTCTAAAAAATGAAGATTCTTTTTTCCATAACCAAATTGCTATCAAACAAAATTAATAATAACAATTGACTTTTAAAAGAAATTAGGGTAGTTGTCGAATGTCCTGCATTTTGGATTTGTGTGATTGTTTTCTCATGATATCATTGAACTCATTTTTCTGTCCACTGTATTTCCTATACACTGGAAGTTAGACCCACCTTCTTTATTAAAGTTAAGCACTTTTGGCTAGAATACTTCATAGAGAATGAAGTGTACTTCACAGTGTATCATATCAGGAGGCACATGTCTGGTGATGTTAAATCTGATCACTTGACTAATGTGGTGACCGATAGCTGTCTCCATTATAAAGATATGTTTTCCCCTTTGGGATTAGCAATAATCTGCGAAGTGATACTTCGGCACTACGTGAATATCCTTTTCTCCATCAACCTTTTCCCTAATGGTTTAGCAGCCGCTAATGTTCTTTGCTGGAATCAGTTTATTTCAACAGGTATTGCAAAATGATATTGCCATTCTTCTGATGTAGGACCAAGGCATTTTCTTTGATTATGGGTTTGCTGATTGGTATTTTCTGTAATTGTGTATGAAGCACATCCATAACGTAGCTTCTCCAAGTGCTAGTTTTCTTTCCTTTTAGGTGGAGCAGGACTGTAACTACATTTTCAAAGCGATATGAATATAGAATGTTTCTAGATTTTTCCTTACCTTTCATAGTTGTCTTACCTGTTCCTAATTCAGTAGCAGAATTTTTTTTAGCAACTTGCTTTTGCTGATTCTTTCCAGAGAATTCATCACAGTTTTCATAGAAATAACCCTCTTTTTATTCTCATAAGTTTATATAATATTTAAATTACTGTCTTAGTCATCTAGTGCTGCTATAACAGAAGTACCACAAGTGGATGGCTTTAGCAAAGAGAAGTTTATTATCTCACGGTCCAGTAGGCTACAAGTCCAAATTCAGGGCGTCATCTCCAGGGGAACACTTTCTCCGTCAGCTCTGAAGAAAGGTCCGTGCCATCAATCTTCCCTTGGTCTAGGAGCTTCTCTGCACAGGAACCGCAGGTCCAAAGGACGTGCTCTGCTCCCGGCACTGCTTTCTTGGTCGTGTGAGGTTCCCATGTGTCTCTGCTCGCTTCTCTCTTTTATATCTCTAAAGAGATTGGCTTAAGACACTATCCAATTTTGTATACCTCATCAGTATAACTGCTGCTAATCCATTTTATTACATCAGTGATAGAGTTTACAACACATAAGGAAATCACATCAGATTACAAAATGGTACACAATCATACAATACTGGAATCATGACCCAGCCAAGTTGACAGATATTTTGGGGGGACACAGTTTGATCCATGACAATCACCTAATTGCAGAATCAAGTACAGATGTCACAAGCAGTTTGGAAACAGAAATAACCAACTCTTAGTAAGCATTCTACTTAATCTATGAGAGTAGGGTGTGCAAGGTACTAGATAGTAAGAAGCCTACCAGCCAAAAGCATTCAATATGCTATGGACCTCAATCAGTGTGTTTTACAGGGAGAATGGAGTGTGTCAGTTAATCAGGAAGTTTTTACGTGAAGGCCAGTTAAGAGAGAGCCTACCATATTGTAATTTTATTTGCTTCGTCTTCCACTAGACTCCCAGTTCTTTGACAGTAAGACTAGTCTTATTTGTGTGTTTTGTTTTAATCTCTAGTGTTTAGCATAGTGCCTAGCATATAGTGACTGCTCAGTGAAAATGTTTGTTAAATGAATCCATGGCCAGCACCAGAGAAGACCAATTGACCAGAAATGAATTCTGATCTTAAACATTGTAATCTTTGCAATATCTTTGCAAATGCCAGGGTTGGTATAGTGATTATATATAATTTATTCTTTCATTAGCTTTTCTCTTCTCATTCCTTCAGTCTTTGAGTCTTTCTTTGCTCTGTGCCAACCTTCATCAGTTTATTGTGTTTTGTAAGCTACCACTGTTTATTATCACTTCAGTTTCCTGAAAAAGATGCAAAGAAATGTGTAACAGTTTGGTGCAGTGGATCTATGCACAAAGAGAGATGAGATTCCTAGGAAAATACAAAGTAGTTCCTTACTTCTCTATTCTAGAGTTTAACTAATCCCAGGAACTGAAGTCTTCTGTTTCTTCACAGAGGAAATATGACAAAGGCAGTGGCTGTACAAGTTTCCTTCATGGGCCGCCCTCCCCACTGCCTCATCCAGTAAGAGGGAGCAACTACTTCTAGAGGTGAGAGGGGAGGGAGGACAATCTCCATAACCCATTTGACCCACCTACCTGCAGAATTTTGCTTTTGAGAAACAGAATGAACAGTTTGTAGAGTTTCTATGCTGAAGAACTTTAAATAGGAATGAATGCCCAGGCTATATAAATTATGCTTTTTGTTAGACACCTATAATCTCTATTTTTAAAGAAGCTACCTGTAGCTAAATAATCCCAGTGATCCCAACATCTTATTTCTATAGGTATTAAAAGGTATTATACATGTACATTTGAGGTGATTTTTATCTTCCAGAACCAGAAGAAAGCTCATCAATAATATAGTGGTTATGATTTAGTGAGCATTTACTGTGTGACAGATACTAGGTTAAATTCTTTTTTTTTTTCATTCAATTTTCATAATAAACTTAAAAGCGAGAGATCAAGAGAGGGTAAATGACTTATCCTTTGTCATGCAGGTAGTGTGTAGCAGAGCCAAAGAATCCAAACCTAGATCTGTCTAATTGCAGAGTTTAAGCTCTTAGTCACTGGCAGTCCCATCGCAGATATTTGAACTCTAAACAATGTGACTTTTTTGTTTAGAGGTCAGTGATCAAGGACAATCTAGAGCTTCTGAACGTTGTGTCAGAAACCAGGGTGATGCTCTTATCAGGCAGTTGTTGTCCCTACTCCCAGAAAGCTTAAGACATGTTGTCATTGTTACCTAGAGGCAGATACCTCAGAAAGATGTATATTTAAGAATCTTTATACAAGCAAATGAATGTTGAGTTCTTTTGACCATTCATTTACTCATTTATTTGTTCATCTGGTCTTTCATTCAGTAAGCTAAGTACAGATCTTTTTTTCCTTGACAAGCGATCATATTTGAATATCTGAGCCTTGGTTTCCAGGCTGAATTCATGTGTGTTAAGAAGACAATGAAAATTCTTTGAAGATATTCTCAAGCTCAACCGGAAGGAGCACAGGGTTTGATTTCTCCCTGTTGTTCAAGCTGGCTTCATCTGGGGACAAACTATGTTGCAATTTTTCTAGAATTTGGTGCCATTAGGAGTTAAAATACTAAAATAAAATCGGTGCAATTAAATTAAATAGGAAATGAGAGTCTTTTATGTACAAGGCCTTAGATGAGGTAACAACAATTGGTCACTCTTCTGGGAAATTGTTGCTAAAATTACAATCAACTGGCAGACGTTGATTGGCCTCCTTTACTGCACTGTTTCCCAGGAAGAAAAATAATCTCCTCTTATGGTAAGAGCTAATCAAGCTTAAGCTTAAGTGCTCATACACGTGGACCTCTTCGAGACTCTACTACATTGTAAAATCTGCAAAATCATGGTATTTTAAGTACAGTTGGTCAAAATTACTCTTCCCACTTTAACCTACCCTCCTTCACTCTTCTGTGTTTGATGTTGTTGGAGTGGTCCCAGACATTTTTGAGTTCTAGCCGTGAAGAAGTTGAGCTGTGGATATGTTTAGTTTGGGTTTACTGGAATATATCTATGTGGTTTGCAGTTACTTTGATGTAAAGTTATGACTCTCCATCTCAGTGTAGGAATGATATCCAGAAATATTCCAGCTCACTATGCCTACTCACCCAGTGTTGTGACACAGAGGTGCAAGACCAACCTTGTATCAAGATATGAGTTTGTCCTAACATATCTGGCACTAGAGTCATGGGAGTTAGAAAAGGATGAAATGTATGAACCCATAAACCAATTGGTAGAAAATTTTTCTACTCATCTGATGTTGTATTAGCCTGAAAGTAGCCTTATACAAAGGCTTGTGTGCATGGAGTTTATTTGGAATGTGATCTCAGGAACAGGAGTTTAGAACAAGGGAAGTGGAACAGGAAAGAGGGAAAGAAAATTCAAGGATGTGATACCATGTTGGGTACAACTACAGGCAACAGGTCTTCAGTCCCTCCTAGGACTTTTTGAGAAGCCCTATGAAATGCTCTCAAAACTGTTTGCTGGAATGCAAAAGGAGGAAGTATTTGTCCCACGGACATTGACTCCTTCTCATTTCTGGGTTACGCATGCATAATCGTAGAATAAGGTTCAAGAAAATACCCATGTCAGGAAATGAGTGGCACATGGAGCTGGACTGATGAGGTGGACACTGATTGCGTGAACGGTGAAGTCGACTAAAGCCTACCTAGAATCGGTCACTGTGGCTATGGCTGGAGTAAAAGATGGTCTTAGAGGATTTTGAAGTGGTACTTAAGAAGTGTCTAAAAGTAACATGTAAAATTTTAAGCAAAGGATTCTATTTTCATTCATTCCTAGTCATACATTCTCTCTCGTTAGGATTATACTCAGTAATGCAGTGTATACAATTATACATCTTTTTTTTTTAATGAAAATCACACAAAATAGACTTAATCAGAATTATTCTGTTAGTAGGGCACAAACTTACAATAGTACCACAAACAAAATTCAATCATACTGCCACTATTAACTATTTCTTTCTAGAATTTTTTATGTATACATAATTAATACAAATGCGATCATACTGTATATAATATTCCACAGTTTTGTTTCTTAACAATATATTTTGGGTAACTTTTCATAATAATTTTTGTAGATTTACTTTGATTCTTTTTAATAACTTATAATATTGCATTATATGAGTGTACTGGAGTTTATTTAACCAGTCTTCTATTAATGGACATTTAGATGGTGTTATTTTCCTAATAGAAAAACTTCTTTCTTTTATCTTCTACACGTTTTTAAGAGATACTTGGGGGAAAGATACATAACCAGAATTATGGGAAGAAATGTGAAGGAATTTAGAAATTTTTTTTTTTTTTTTTAAAGTCATCTGATTGTATCTTTTTTCTCTTTCTCTATTATGACGATGAAGTACCTGAGGTTTCTGGGGACAGGAAACAAGAGTAAAAGTAAAATGAATAAAATTTCCCTCAGGACAATGAGAAAAACTTCAAAATAGGAATTTGAAGTAGATGATTTTTAATTTTCCTTCCAATTTCTGTATTCAGTGATTTTTGATAATTTTGATAGCTCTTTTCCCTCTTATCACATGATCATTAAGTGACAGCAACTCCACCTCTTTATTCCAAATTGGATGTGCTGAAAGAAACTTCCCAAAAGGGGGAGATTTGAGTGACTGAGTGGAAAAATCTGATCCCACTTCTCACACCAAACTGTAAGGATCCATCAAATCACTTTAATTCAACTGTTCCACTTGTGTTCTCACACCAGTTGCACACACACATGCATACGCAGCACTTCTTCCTCTGACCCTAACCATCCGGGGCTAGGTCAGACCTCATAAGTTAAACGGCACAGTCCTCCAGACTGTCAAGTCTGCCTAAGACTTCAGATGCCAGCCACAAGCTTGGATGTCCCTATAAACCCTTACTTCTGACCTGTTGGCTACAAATTTGGGGTTTTCCCACTACCCCTTCAGGTTGCCAGCTGTAAGCTCAGGGGATCCTAGAGTTCCCCATCATTTCTGACCTGTTGGGTACAAATTCAGGGGTTCCCTCTACCCCCTCACAATACCAGCCATAAGCTCTGGAGTCCCCAGGCTCCCTTCTCTTCTGACCTACTGGCTCCCACTACTCCCTCGGGTTTGATAATTGGCTAGAAGGATTCACAGAATTCATGAAAAGTACTATACTTAAGATTACAGTTTTATTATAGCAAAAAGGATACAAAGAGACACATAGGGCAAGGTTTAGGAGGGTTCCCAACTTCCATTCCCAAAGGACAAACTACCTTCCCACATGCACCAATGTCTGTCACCAACCAGGAGGCCCATGAAGCTTCTGTGTCCAGAGCCCTTATTGGGGCTTCAGTGCATAAGCATGGTTGATTAGCGCCATCCTCGCAATCGTTGTTATACTTGAGCCTGTTGTTACAGCCACTGTGTCAATCCATCTCGTTAAGAGTCTTCCTCTTTTTCACTACTTTACTAAGCATGATGTCCTTCTCCAGGGACTGATCCCTCTTGATACCATGTCCAAAGTATGTGAGACGTAGTCTCGCCATCCTTGCCTCTAAGGAGCATTCTGGTTGTATTTCTTCCCAGACAGATTTGTTCATTCTTTTGGCAGTCCATGGTATATTCAGTATTCTTCTCCACACCATAATTCAAAGGCATCAATTCTTCTTCGGTCTTCCTTATTCATCCTCCAGCTTTTGCATGCATATGAGGCAATTGAAAACACCATGGCTTGGGTCAGACACATCTTAGTCTTCAAGGTGACATCTTTGCTTTTTAACACTTTAAAGAAGTCTTTTGCAGCAGATTTGCCGAATGCAATGTGTCATTTGATTTCTTGACTGCTGCTTCCATGGGTATTGATTGTGGATCCAAGTAAAATGAAATCCTTAACAACTTCAATCTTTTTTCCATTTATCATGATGTTGTTTATTGGCCCAATGGTGAGAATTTTTGTTTTGTTTATGTTAAGGTGTAATCCATACTAAAGGCTGCGGTCTTTGATCTTCATCAGTAAGTGCTTCAAGTCCCCCACATGTCTGTCAGTTTGTCGTACTTTCGGGGCTTGCATGTTGCTGTGATGCTGGAAGCTATGCCACTGGTATTCAGATACCAGCAGGGTCACCCATGGTTACAGCTGAGGTACCAGACTAAGACAGAGTAGGAAGAAGGACCTGATGGTCTACTTCTGAAAAGAATTGGCCAGTGAAAACGTTATGAATAGCAGCAGAACATTGTCTGATATAGTGCCGGAAGATGAGCCCCTCAGGTTATTAGGCACTCAAAAGATAACTGGAGAAGAGCTGCCTCCTCAAAGTAGAGTCGACCTTAATGATGTGGATGGAGTCAAGCTTTGGAGACCTTCATTTGCTGATGTGGCACGACTAAAGATGAGAAGAAACATCTGCAAACATCTGTTAATAATTGGAACGTGGAATGTATGAAGTATGAATCTAGGAAAATTGGAAACCATCAAAAATGAAATGGAATGCATAAAGATCAATATCCGAGGCATTAGTGAGCTAGAATGGACTGGTATTGGCCGTTTTGAATCGGACAATCATTTGGTCTACTGTGCCAGGAATGACAGCTTGAAGAGGAATGGTGTTGCATTCATCGTCAAAAAGAACATTTCAAGATCTATCCTGAAGTACATTCCTGTCAGTGATAGGATAATATCCAACCGCCTTCAAGGAAGACCAGTTAATGCCACTATTATTCAAATTTACGCACCAACCACTGAGGCCAAAGACAAAGAAATTGAAGATTATAACCAACTTTTGCAGTCTGAAATTGATCAAACATGCAATCAGGATGCATTGATAACTACTGGTGATTGGAATGGGAAAGTTGGAAACAAAGAAAAAGGATCGGTAGTTGGAAAATAAGGCCTTGGTGATAGAAATGATGCCGGAAATTGCGTGATAGAATTTAGCAAGACCAATGACTTCTTCATTGCAAATACCTTTTTTCACCAACATAAATGGCGATTATACACGTGGACCTCACGAGTTGGAATACACAGGAATTAAATCAGCTACATCTGTGGAAAGAAATGATGGAAAGCTCAGTCAGAACAAGGCCAGGAGCCAGCTTCGGAACAGACCATCAATTGCTCATATGCAAGTTCAAGCTGAAACTGAAGAAAATTAGAACAAGTCTGCAAGAGCCAAAGGACGACCTTGAGTATATCCCACCTGAATTTAGAGACCATCCCAAGAATAGATTTGACACGTTGAACACTAATGACCAAAGACCAGACAAGTTGTGGAAGGACGTCAAGGACATCGTACATGAAGAAAGCAAGAGGTCATTAAAAAGACAGGAAAGAAAGAAAAGATGTCAGAAGAGACTCTGAAACTTGCTCTTGAACGTTGAGTAGCTAAAACGAAAGGAAGAAATGATGAAGTAAAAGAGCTGAACAGAGATTTCAAAGGGCAGCTCGAGAAGACAAAGTAAAGTATTATAATGACATCTGCAAATACTTGGAGTTAGAAAACCAAAAGGGAAGAACACTCTCAGCATTTCTCAAGCTGAAAGAACTGAAGAAAAAATTCAAGCCTTGAGTTGCAATAGTGAAGGATTCTGCGGGGAAAATATTAAGTGACACTGGAAGCATCAAAAGAAGATGGAAGGAATACACAGAGTCTACCAAAAAGAATTGGTCGATGTTCAACCATTGCAGGAGGTAGCATATGATCAGGAACCGATGGTACTGAAGGAAGAAGTCCAAGCTGCATTGAAGGCATTGACAAAAAATAAGATTCCAGGAATTGATGGAATACCAGTTGAGATGTTTCAACAAATGGATGCAGTTCTGGAAGTACTCACTTGTCTATGCCAAGAAGTTTGGAAGACAGCTACCTGGCCAACCGACTGCAAGAGATCCATATTTATGCCTATTTCAAAGGAAGGTAATCCAACCGAATGCAGAAATTATCGAACAATATCATTAATATCACACACAAGTAAAATTTTGTTGAAGATCTTTCAAAAGCAGCTGCAGCAGTATATTGACAGGGAACTTCCAGAAATTCAAGCCGGATTCAGAAGAGGACGTGGAACCAGGGATATCATTGCTGATGTCAGATGGATCCTGGCTGAAAGCAGAGAGTACCAGAAAGATGTTTACCTGTGTTTTATTGACTATGCAAAGGCATTCAGCTGTGTGGATTATAACAAATTATGGATAACATTGTGAAGAATGGGAATTCCAGAACACTTAATTGTGCTCATGAGGAACCTGTACATAGATCAGGAGGCAGTTGTTTGAACAGAACAAGGGGATACTGCATGGTTTAAAGTCAGGAAAGGTGTGTTTCCGAGTTGTATCCTTTCACCATACTTATTCAATCTATATGCCGAGCAAATAACCCAAGAAGCTGAACTATACGAAGAAGAAAGGGGCATCAGGATTGGAGGAAGACTCATTAACAACCTGTGTTAAGCAGATGACAAAACCTTGCTTACTGAAAGTGAAGAGGTGTGATCTGGAGGCCTCATCAAAGGCAGTTCAATCACTGGGGAAATTCTAAGGTTTTAGAGGTTCTCTCTCAGGAATTTAGGACAAAGACCAAATTCTTTGGGTGAGGTTAAATTCTTTACTCCACAATGAGAAAAAGAGATAAGATCTTTCTTCTTTTAACAAAACCAACCCTTGGTTTCCCCTTTAAGCAGGTTAAAAAAGAACTGATGAACTCACCTCTCGCCTTAAGATAACGTGTTGCTGTCGAGTCGATTCCTACTTATAGTAACCCTATAGGACAGAGTACAACTGCCCCATAGGGTTTCCAAGGAGTGGCTGGTGGATTTGAACTGCTGAACTTTTGGTTAGCAGCCGAGCTCTTAACTACTATGGCACCAGGGCCCCCTCCTTAAAATATGTGATACTAAAGCAAACATACAATGTGGTTTGGTCTGCAGTATATTTTAGCACGTTGTCTGGGCATAAGTAATTTTCGTTCACTGTGAGAATCACAGGAGAACCATTTTTTTCCCCCTCAAATCTTATTTTGTTGTTATTGTTCAGCAAAACATATACCAATTCAACAGTCTGTACATGTACAATTTAATGACATTGATTACATTCTTCAAGTTGTGCAACCATTTTCACCCTCCTTTTCTGAGTTGTTCCTCCCTCATTAATATAAACTCATTGCCCCCTAAGGTTCCTATTGATTTGATGCCATATAGATAGTTCTTAAAAGAGCATAATGCTCAAGGCAGACCTTTTTTACTACTTAAGCCAAACTGTTGCTCGATTTTAAGAAGACTTCAGGGGTTATATCTGGTTTAAGGTTTAAAGACCATCTCAAGGCAGTAGTTTCAGGGGTTCATCTACCCTCCATGACTCCAGAAAGTCTAGAATCCTTGAGGATTTGAAATTCTGTTCTGCATTTTCCCCCTTTTGGTAGACCGGGTTTTTGTGTATGACTTTGTATAATTACTGATCTTGTCTACCTGTGTTGTAGAAATCATCCAAGAAGTTATGTAGTTTATTTGAATCAAGAGGTAGGACCACTAAACAAAGTTCTTAATGAGTATTGATCCAAAAATTAAGACATATAAGGAAACAACAGAAGGGAAAAATCATAAAATTAAAACACCCCTAATGTTTGACCTTAGCAGGGGAAGTTTATTTCTCTTTTTAAAATCTCCTACTATTATTGGATACACTGGACTATTACTAATCTGTTGGATTATTACCTAACTAGCATAGTCAGTCCTTGTGTCATCCTCAAAAAGGCTACAAATAAGTCTAAAGCAAAGACAGAAATAGACTCACTGGTTCAAAAATAAACCCCTCAGTTCTATAGAAGAACTACCTATCTCTTGGGAAAGATGAGAAGGTTCCCATCGTCTCAGCCTGAAAGCCATCTTTTGTCTTAGCCATGTTTTCCATTGCTGATCATTTACTAGGAAAACATTCCAGTGAGTGTACAGTAAGTGTTACGGACCACCAAAAAAGATGAAGTGGAGATGCCCGGCATGCCTCACTATAAGAAAATATTTCCCCAAAAGATGGGAAAATCCAAGTCTTTAAATACTCTGGGAGACTGTAATAATGGAAAAAACTCTTCAGTTTCTGTTCTGTTCGTGAAATTTTCTCACAGATCATTTGGATGGGCCATTAGACAAGTCACATAATGACTGGAATCTTATATTAATTGCCTCACTTTGGATTTCTGGCTAAAGTATCTGGCAGCAAAACTAAAGAACAAGCAAAAGAGAGAGAAGGAACTGGTAGTTATATGGGAGTGGGAGCCCATCCATTGTTTGTGGCCTGGAATCCTAATGTAGGTGGGAGGGCCAAAGGGCTTGTCTTTAATGGGATATTTCACTTGGATGCATGAAGGAAATGATTTGGCTTCTTGCGTTTTAAACGCAACCACAGTTTAGTCTAGGCTAATTTTTTGTTCCAAAAGGTTACTTTACTTGCTATGTTTGCTATTTACACCATGGAGTTCATTGAGCAGGTCTTTCTAGCAGAGCACACACATATTAGTTTATCTTCATCCATTGCCTTGGGTTTGGGAAATGAAAGTTTAGGCTAATCCTAGTTTTCTTTTGGTATCTGCTTTTTAAATCTTTTTGAGGTGTGGGTCCTGTGTGTATCAATCTGGGTTCAACCAGAGAAGCAGAACCAGTAGAACACACATCTATATCTACACACACACAGATGCACACACATGTGCACACACACACAGACATATACACACACGTATATATATATACATTAAAATTTTATTAGAAGGAATTGGCTTATATGATTGTGGGGTCACTAGAGCAGACCATCAGGAAGGGAAGATTACAAGCAGGTGGAACTTCACAAGCACAGACTGAAGCTGTTGTCCACAGGAGGAATTCTTCTTTCAGCTTTTAAGGCCTTCCAACTGATTAAGTCAGACTCATCTAGGCTGATTTCCCTTAAAGTCAACTGATTAGGGACTTTAATTACATCTGCAAAACCCTTCACAGTAGCACCTAGATTAGAGTTTAATTGAGTTATATGTGAATTATATGTCAAGTTGATATGTCAAAAAGCCATCACAATATCATATATTCAGAATAAGCAAATCCATAGAGACAGACAGCAGATTAGAGGTTACCAGGGGATGGGGAGAGGAGGGAATGAGGAGTGATTACTTAACGGACATTGGTGTTTTTAATGGGGTGATGAAAAAGTTTTCAAACTAGAAAGAGCACAACATTGTAAATAACTGCACAACATTGCAAATACACTAAATGTCCCTGGATTATATACTTTAGATTGGTTAATTGTATGTTATATGAATTTTACCTCAATTTTTTGAAAAAAGAATAATAAAAAAAGAAAAATTCATCACATTTGAGAAACTAAAGAAGAAAATAATACTGCCACAGAGATGCCTTTTGTTAAATCAAGGGTGGTGTCTCTGCTGCTCTCTAAAAACAGTCCTGTCTTAGCATTCAGTTATATAACTTTCCTCTGTGTGCCTCAACAAAGGAAGGATGACTGATCTAATTAGGGTTGGATTCCAATCTTGGGTTTTTCCAAACTTGTATGTAAAACAAGTTTTTGTTGACTGAAACGTGTTCCTATTGCCTGCCATTTTGTGAGCGTTTTAATATTTGTTTAAACTTAAAAGCTAAAGCTTAATAGAAGACTAAGTGTTATCTCACCGGAGAAGCTAATAAAATGGTCTCTTTTATGGAGGTGGGAGTGGCTATAGAAAAGAGCAACAGGAGGGATCCTTGTGATGATGGAAATGTGCTGTATCTTGACTGTATCGATGCCAATATTCTGATTGTGGTATTGTGATGTAGTTTTGCAAGATGTAACCATTATGGGGGAACTGGGTAAAAGTACACAGATCTCTCTGATATTTCTTACAACTGCATGTGAATGTACAATTATCTCAAAATAAAAAACTTAATTTTAAAAAAAGGATCCATTTTGCAAACCAAAGAATACTTTTATAATGTGAATAAATCATTTTCTAATTCATTTTTTTTTTTAAATCATGTTTTTTTAAGGAGGCAGTCATCTATATATACTTAGCACTGTGCTGGGAATATACTCAATATATATTTGATGGTGAAAGAAAGTTTGCCTAATGGAAAAATTGTAGGTCACAATTGAGTACAATTAAATTGGGAATCAAAAGACCTGGTTTGTTTTATCATGCTCTATCATTTACTAGCCATTGGTTTTGGACAAGTATTATAACTGCTCAAATTAAGTTTCCTTTTCTGTAAAATGCAGATAAGACCACTGACCTGTTTCATTCTCAGGGTTTTCATTTGATTCTATTCAGCAAATATTTAAAATACCTACAGTATATTTGTTAGGTATTGAAGGTAGTGTGCTGGTTATGGGGAAGTTCAAATGGTGTACATAAAAGTGAGCCTGGGCTGCTGCTTCTTTCTCTTTTCTTTTAAAAATTTTATTGTGGTAAAATATATATAACAAAAAATTTGCCCTTTTAGTATAATTCTGTGGCATTAATTGCATTCACCATGTTATACAACCACTATGGACCTCTTAACAGTGTATCTGTAGCATTTGACAAGCACTTTTGGACCCTAAGTGCTTTTTACCTTTTGGTATGTATCTTGAATTATACTAATAATGGTTTCTGTTTCCCAGGACTGTTTTGTGAAAGCTATTATAGCTACTAATTAGTAATTCATGGTTCTATCCAGGAAGTGATCTTATTAGGAAATATTGTCTGTACCAAATAAACCCCTACCCTTTCCAAAAAAAATTTACACTTTATCTTTAGGAAACCATCATTCCATATTCCACCTCGGTAGACCTCAATGGTGGACATCGTAGTTCAGGCCTAACTGGGAATGATGTTGTTGATGGCTGAGATGACCCCCACATGCCTGGAGTGAAGGAGCTGTCCTGATAGGGAGATTTTGGCCAGACTCTTAACAGTGGGCCATTGGAATTTGTGGAAGTGGTAAAGCTTTTGGTAAAAAGGGGCTTTTATCTCCTAGAATAGCAACAGTAACAGTTATCAGCACTTAAAACCAGTGATTTCTATATACAGCAAATGCTTCTATATATATACTCATGTATTGTTTACATAGGACTATTTTAAGATCTGTGTCACATTTTTCTGGTGTATTTTATGGTGGGAAAATTCAACTGGAAAAAATGTACTTAGCTCTGGTGGGGATGGTAAGGTAAAATAAGCACTTTTTTTTTTTAAACATGAAGTTTGTTGTTTTGTTTTCATTTTAGCTTTAAATAGTACAGAAGTAGTTAGGTGATGGCTCCCTAAATGAAATTGTGTTGCATCTTCTTAGGCAGTTAACCACTGTAGCTCATATTGTAATACTAGCTCTATCATCATATTAGTAAGTAGATGACCTGCACAGCATAATAAGAATTCATCCATGTATTCATTAAAAAAAGTATTTGAGAAAATGACTGTGTTTGTGTTATGTGGCTTGTAATCCAGGCTATATTTTATTTCAGTTTTGCAGCTGTTGAATTGTGGAGGAAATGGATAGGGAAAGGACCTGCCTACTGTTGAGACTAATGTGGAGATACAGACCAAGGCACTCCCAGAATCCAGGTGTGGCTGTAGCAGGGCAGTGCCAGTGGGTTGTGTTAAGGCAGTGTTATAGATTGAACTGTGTCCCCTTAAAATATGTGTGTAAATCCTAACCTCTGTGCCTGTAGTTGAATCCCATTTGGGAATGGGTTGTCTTTGTTATGTTAATGAGACAGAGTTAGTGTAGGGTGTATTTTGAGTAAATCTCTTTTGGGATATAAAAGAGATTAAACACAAGCTAGCAAGCAGAGATGGGGGTGGGGGTGGGGGGGGGTGGTTCAAGAGAGATGCCAAGCCCAACGAAGATCTCCCAGAAGACAAGAACCTTCCTCCAGAGCTGACAGAGAAAGAAAACTTCCCCTAGATCTGGCACCCTGAATTTGGACTTCTAGCCTCCTAAACTGTGAGAAAATAAATTTATGTTTGTTAAAGCCACCCATTTGTGGTATTTATGTTATAGCAGCACTAGATAACTAAGACAGGCAGCGAGTGACGGGGGTGGAGTACTTTGATGAATGCTCCCTTCCCCTGAGGACAGGCTCCTTCCTACCTATGCTGTGTGGGAGATAAGTGAGAAAAAAGGAGCTTTCAGTTTAGCAGAGGAGAAGATCACAAACCTTAATAAAGGCAGAAAGTGACAGATGCCTAAAGAGAAATTCAGATAATGTTATGGGAGTTTAGTAGTATAAAAGACAATTTCTACCTTTGGACAATAGGAAAGGCTTCTTGATAAAGGTGATATTTTGAGTTGAGTTATAAATTAAGGGCAACATTAAAAAGGGTTAAAAAGGATGGTGAGGAGAGCGGATGAAGGGACAAGTGGAACTATGGAGATCATGACTGAAGAAAATCGAGTCACCTGATTGGCTGGACTGTGAGACCACAGTTAGGGGAGTATGGAGATCAAAGGACTGAAGAGTTGGGGGTGGGAGGGACCAAGAGATGATGGCCTTTGAAAGCTACTCAAAGAAGTTTTCTCCTTAAGAATGAAGAACACCAACGACACAAGGAAAATATTAGCCCAAGAAACAAAAGGACCACATAAATCAGGGAGTCCATTAGCCTGAGACCCAAAGAACTAGATGGTGCCTGACTACCACCAATGACTGCCCTGACAGTGAACACAACAGAGAGTCCCTGATGGAGCAGGAGAAAAGTATGGAACAAAACTCAAATTCACATAAAAAGAGCAGACTTAGTGGTCTGACTGAGACTGAAGGAACCTCCAAAACCATGGTCCCTGGATGCCCTGTTAACCCAGAACTAACACCATTCCCAAAGCCCACTCTTCAGACACAGATTAGACTGGACTTTAAAACATAAAATAATACTCGTAAAGAGTGTACTTCTTAGTTCAAACAGATACCTGAGACCAAACGGGCAGCTCCTGTCTGAAGGCAGGATGAGAAGGCAGGAAGGGACAGGAGCTGGTTGGAGGGACATAGGAAACCCGGAGTGGAAAGGGGTAGAGTGCTGTCACACTTTAGGAATTACAACTAGGGTCACATAACAATATGTGTATAAATTTTTGTGTGAGAAATTAACTTGAGCTGTAAACTTTCACCTAAAGCACAATTTAAAAAAAAAAAAATTGTTTTCTCTTTAATTTGATAGTTGATGGGAAATTTAAGCACTACTGAGCGATGGAATGATATGATTGTGTTGTGGTTTATTAAGTTTTATCTTTGTGTATATAGAAGTAGAGAAGAGATTGGAGGAGGCAGACTAGATAAAATAATTTCATAATTTAGAAGCAAAGTAATGAGCCTAGAGTGAGAGAGGCATGAGGATGGACATGAGTTGTGGTGGGGAAAGAATCAACAGGATTTGGAATCTGGTACTAGGGATTAGAGAATCCCTGGGTCGTACAAACAGTTAATGCTCTCAGCTGTTTAACTGAAAGGTTGGAGGTTCAAGTCCAGCCAGAGGTGCCTTGGAAGAAAGGCCTGGTGATCAACTTCCAAAAAATCAGCCATTGAAAACCCCAAGGAGCACAGTCCTACTCTGACACAGATGGGGTCGCCATGAGTTGGAATTGACTTGACAGCAACTGGTTTTACTAGGTATTAAAGGAGAGGAGTCAAGGACGGTTTGGAGATTTCTTGGTGACTAGGATGATAGTGGGATAGAAACAGGAAATTTAGGAAGCAGAGCTGATTTTCTAGGGATGAGAGTGATTTTACATTTTTTGAGGTTCTGGTAGGATATTTAAGGGGAATTTTTTTGTTGTCTTGCCACTATTCCTGGTGCCCCCTTAAAAACAGGAAGCTGACAAGAGTGCTGCCTGTCGCCATTTACATTTAGCAGAATGTTAGAATCCTAACATTCTTGAATTGGAAGGGGCCCCAGAGGTCATTCAGTCCAGCTTCCTCTACAGTGTCATTGGCAGCATCTGCTTAAACACTACCAGTGATGGGAGTTTGGTGACACACAGAGCAAGGCAACCCAGTCCTGTTTGAATGGCTTTTATCGTTAGTTAGCATTTTCTTTTACATATTAAGATAAAATTTACCTTCTCATGACCTCTAACCGTGAATTTTAGTTCAGACTCGGGAAATAACTATAGAGAATAGAGCTAAAGTTTCATCCACCTGACAGCGTTGGTATTCACTTCAGCAACTCTGAAGGCTTATTTTGTGTTAAGTATATTGTGCTAGATTTGGCAGGGAATAGGGATGAAGGGTAATAGAGTAAAACAGAGGCCCCTGTCAGCAAGGAGTTTATAATCAGGAAGACAGTTAACCTTGTGCTAAATTGAGGGCTCAAGCATAACGATTATGAGCATGGTGCTGGACCAGGCAGTGTTTGTTCTGTGGTGCATAGGGTCCCTATGAGTTGGAACTGACTTGACGGCATCTAACAACAGCAACAAACTGAGGTACAAGTGTGCAGATAGTAAGTTGCTGGGGTGAGAAGGCACAAGAACCAAGCGATTGCTTTTCATTTCATGTGTTTGAAAACTACAGTTTCCTTTGCCATGTATCTCTTCTAAGCTAAGCGCCTTATTTAATCGCGCCTCGTTTGACAATTTTATACATCTTTCAGCATCTTGGTGATTCTCTTCTGTATGCATTTCAGTTTGTCTCGTAAAATGCATGGCCCAGACTTGAACATACTATTCCAGATATGGCTAAATACAGCAGGAGAATCACTCCCTTATTCTGAAGCTGTACTGCCACTCAGTCATCATGAGATAATATGTTGCCGGACCACCATGTGATCTCTGTATCCTTTAGGGACCTGCTTGTCAACCAAGAGAAGGGGTTAGGTAGACAGTGTTCATTGCAGCACTATTCATAATAGCTAAAAAGTGGAAACAACCTAAATGTCCATCAACAGATACATGGAGAAACAAAATGTGCTACATACATATAATGGAGTACCTCACTGCCAGAAAGAGAAATGAAGTCCTGATATATGCTACAACTTAGATGAACCTTGAAAACATTATGCTAAGGGAAATAAGTCATCACAAAAGGACAAATATTAGATGGTTCCACTTTTAAGAAATGTCTAGAATGGGCACATGTATAAAGACCAAAGCCTACTAATGGTTACCAGGAGTAGGAGGGAGGGGGAAAGAGGGAGTCATTGCTTGAGAGGCACTGAGGTTCTCTTAAGAGTGATGGAAAAATTTGGAAATGGATAGTGGTGATGATTGTACAACATAATGGAAGTAATTAATGTCACTGAATTGTACATGTGAAAAATGTTGAGATAGCAAATTTCTTGTTATATATAAACTCACCACAATTAAAAAGAGAGAAAGAGAGGGTGAAGAGGTTGGGGCTGGGGAAGAGGGGGCCTTACAGAAGAGGCCACATGTAGTAGGGCTGTATTCCTTTTGGAACCTGAACTCTGCTTAACCTACTAAGTCATTTCTCTTACCACTCCCTGTTACCTATCCCCTGCTCTTTGCTCTCATCCCCAGCCTCTGCCTCATTCACCCCTGTAGTCAGTTGTTACAGCCCTGACTCCTGCTAGCCCTTCTGTTCACTTTTTCTCTTGCAGGTCATCCATGACATCCTGACTCTTTACTTAACTGAACCTTGGCTTTCCCCTCACAACACCTTTCTTCTTTTGCCTCCAGTGGAAGTCCCTCCTTCTAATCTCCCTAACTCAAGGGATCCATAAGGAGGACTTTTATATTCTTCTTGCTTTCAATTCCACCCAAATATTCTCTCTTCTCTTTCCCAGTCCTCATGATTCCACTCACATTCTAGGACACTCACTTCTACAGAGACTTCGATGATTTTAGCACATGACTGATACCCGTCTTCACTCCATTCTCTAAGCAGACATTTGTGGGCCACCTACTATGGTAGAAGAGATATGCTCGATGCTGTGAGCAATAAAAAAGTGGATAAGACGCTGGTTCTGCTCGCAAGGAGGATAAAGCATGCACAACTGATAATTATAATATGAAGTAGAAAATCATGTATATCTTAAGAGAGATTTAGAGCATGCGTTCTGAGAATTACAACTAGCCAGAAGAAGGGTAATGAAGGCAGAAGAAACAGTATAAACAAGGGCATAAGGCTGGAAAAGCATGGTTGTATAATGCAGGTAGCAAGTTTATCCAAAAATATGGTTATATAATATGAAGGAGTACATTTAAAAGAGCCTTGAGTCACAGGATTTAACAATTAATTGGAGATTAAGAGTAAGAGAGATGGAGAAGAGTACACATGAGTGAGCTAAAATTAGAAAGACTGACAATACCAAGTTGACTAGGATGTGAAGCAACTGGAACTCTCAAACACTGGAACTCTTAAACATTGCTGGTAAGAGTATAAATTGGTACAGCCACTTTGGGAAACTATTAATATGTGCTAAAGCTAACTATTCACCTACCCTATGACCTAGTGATCCTGTTCCTAGGTTATGCTCAAGAGAAATTAGTGCGTTTGTTCTCTAAAAGACGTGCAAGATGTTCATACAGCTTTATTCATAATAGTCCAAAACTAGAATAATTCAAATGTCCATTAACAGGAGAATAGATAAATAAATTATGGTAAATTGATACAATGGAATACTATACAGCGACAAGAAAGAACAAATCTCTCAGGCACACTCTAGAGTATATAATTTATAGGATCATATGCTCTCTATATAAGATACCATTTATAGGATTTTCAAGGGTAGGGAAAACTAATCTACAGTGATAGAAGTCAAAATAGTCGTTACATCTTTGGGGGTGCAGTTATAGGTATTGAGTATGAAAGGGCATGAGAAAATCTTTTAAGATGCTGAAATGTCTCTATTTTGATCTGGGTAGTAGTTCCACAGCTGTATGCATACTTAAAAATTGATTGAGCTGTGCATTTTATGCACTGTATGTATGTATGTATATATGTATGGGTAAGTATTTTTCAGTTAAAAAGGGGAGAAGGTGGGATGCAGTGAGGGAGAGAAGAGACAAAGATGATTTCAGAGTTTTATGCCTGAGTGATTGGAAATGTAATATGGTGTCATTTCCAGAAGTGGGGGCTCAAAAGAGGAGAAGTGTTATTTTGGGGAGGAAGTTCTCTTATGGACAAGCTGTACTCTGTCCTAATGGCATAGGCCTTTTATCTCTGGTTAAGGCTGCCTTGCAGAAGCAGGCCAGTTTGTGTCTCACTGTTAAAAGCAAGACTCAGAAATCACACCACAGTCCTTGGGCATGTCACTTAAACTGTAATCCTCAGGTTCTGCATCTGTCACCTTTTTACCTTCAGCATCTTTTGTCACCAAAATCATCTTTTAAGACCTTTGCGCTGTGTTTGATACTTTTGGCCACTCTCTGCTTCTTGAAGTGGTTTATTTGACTTCTAAGACACCATTCTCTTTATTCTCTTGCTACCCCACTGACCACTCCTTCTCAGTCTTCTTTTTGGTACATCTCAGTTTCTCAATCTGTAAAATTTTGGCATGCCCCTGGGCTCATGCATGGGTCTCTTCTCTATCCACACCCACTCCCTAGGTGATCTCTTTGGGTTTCTTGCTGTAACCGTCATCTACACACCAGTGGAGGCAGTGATAGTTTAATAGCAGAATTCTTGCCTTCCATGTGGGAGATCTGGGTTTGATTGTTGGCCAGTGCACCACAAGTACATCCACCACTGTCAGTGGAGGCATGTGTGTTGCTACGATGGTGAACAGGTTTCATGGTGCTTCTAGAGTATGACTAGGAAGAAAGGCCTGGTGATCATGATCTACTTCTAAAAATTCAGCCATTGAAAACTCCATGGATCCCAATGATCCCATCCCATTGTGTACGGGGTTGCCATGCATTGGGAGCTGACTCTATAGCAGCTAGCAACAACAACATACACTAATGACTCCCAATTTTTTAGTCTGTAGCTCACATCTCTCCCTCTCTCTCTTGAATTCTGGACTCATGTATCTAACTGCCTATTTGATATAGGATGGAACTTCTCAAACTTAACCTGTCTAAAAGTGAATTGACTTCTCTCTTCCAGACTTGTACCTGCCCCAGTCATGCTCAGTAGATGATAACTGTGGCTTTCCAGTTGCTCGGGCCAAAAACCTTAGAGTCATTCTCTACTGTTCTCTTTCTCTCCTGTCCCACATCCAATCCATCAGCAAATCCTGTTGGCTGTACCTGAAATATGTATCTAGAATCCAGGAATCTCCTTATTGCCTCCACTATAATCACCCGGTCCAAGCCACCGTCATCTTTCATTTGAATTGCTGAAACAGCTTCAGTTGGGTTTCCTTCCCTGCTGCCACCCCCCTCCCACCAGCTGCCAAGCCTTTTTCTCAACACAGCAGCCACAGTGACCGTTTTACAACATGTACAGATCATGTCACTTCTGCTCAGAACTTTCCAATGACTTCCTTTCTCACTCAGAGTAAAAGCTAAAGTCTTCATAATGATAACATGATCTGTAACTTTACCCCTTTCCCTCTTGCCCACGCTGTTCAGCCACACTGGCCTCTTTGCTTTTTCCCAAGCACACCAAGCCTCTCCCTCTACTGTTCCCTCTGCCTAGAACATCCTACCCAGCCCCATATCTGCATTGTTTGACTCCTTCCAGTCCTTCAGCTTTGCTCAGATGTCACCAGGAAGCTTTTCTGTGACCATCCTATATGAAATGTAATCCTGCCCTACTTTTTTGTTCTCCACAGCACATTTAACATAATCTGACATGCCTTTTCATTGTCTGTCTCCCTTATTGTCTGTCTTCCCCTAGAATGTAAGCCCCTTGAGGGACAATGTTTTGTTCCCTGTGATATGGGCCTGCCACATAGTAGGCATTCCATAAATATTTATTGACTAAGTGGATGAAAATAGTGTGGACAATAGTGTGTCTGTAATTCATTGATACATAGTATCATATTTTTTAACTTAAAATTACGTTCATATGTTATCTCACTTGATTAGTTTGTTTGCTTGTTTGTAAATCAGACTAAGTCCAATTCTAATTATATACTATTTAAAGTGTATTGACTTCTTTGACTATTAATATGCAAACTGATTTCCTCGAGGGATTTTAGGAATGGCCATTAAAAAATACATCCTTCTTCTAAGTTAGGGCCGTGTATGGGACCTAAATTCTAATTTGTAGTGCATTTATTATTTTTTTAAATCACTAATTTTATAGAACTTCCTCCTAGGAACTTTATTTATTCCTACTTGTGGAGTTATTGCTATAATTTTTATGTTAGATAAACTGGAAGTCCTTTAAAAACAAAGATACATCCAGACAAAGATTAGACAGGCCTATAAAACAAACAGTAACACGTGAGGAACGTACTTCTTAGTTTAACCAAATATATGAGACCAGATGAGCAACTCCTGCCCAAAAGCAAGACGAGAAGGCAGGAAGGGACAGAAAAACTGGACGAATGGAGACGGGGAACCCAGGGTGGAAAGGGGGGGAGTGCTGTCACATTGTGGGGATTGCAACCAATGTCACAAAACAATATATGTATAAATTTTTGAATAAGAAACTAACTTCAGCTGTAAACTTTCACCTAAAGCACAATAAAATTAAAAAACAAAACAAAAAATAAATAAAGACGTATCAAATGGCTTCGCTTGCCCTATCCTTGGTTAGTGAGGGCGTCAGAGCGTTGCACAACTTCAGGGAACCATTAGACACTGCATTCCATGCTAATGGTGCCCCCTGGCGTTGTGCAACACAGTAGTAATGGTGAATATAAAATGTTGGCTTGACTTTCTCATTATTGAATCTTCTGTTTGCTTTCTCCCTGCTGTTGAGTGGCATTTTAGAATCCCACAGGCTCTGTTTGCCTTGTGCGCACATTATTAGGTCTTTTTGACTACTGTATGTCACTTTTTTATTAGTACAGCTGTGTCAGGTTGTTCTTAATTCTGGTCTACTTCATCCACCCTCTTGGCTTACTTCCTTAGCTGTCTCAGTTAGTCTGTCTGTTGTTCCATTTCACCTCATTGACACCAGTCTTGTATGATAGCCAGAGAGTCCACATTTTCATCAGACGGTTACAGGTTCCGTTTGTCAGCCTATTCACTATCCTGTTGATTATTCCCATCAAAATACAGATGGTATCTGTCATTCACAATTTGAGCCTAGACGTGTGGTATGGTTAAAATATGCAAATATGGTAACCCTCCACTGTTCTGGGCTGGTTTACCAATCCAGGGAGAATGTGCAAATAATAATTTGATTTGGGGAGCAGGAGAAGCAGGCAGAGGCAGAAATTTGATCCCAGTTTTACTTTGTGTAGATTATTTTCGTTATTTAGCCCCTCTTGAATGAAGATATGGTTCTTGTAACTTCATCTGTGCAAGTGCCCTGCCTTGAGCACATAGCAGTTACAGAAACAGGAACAATCTAGGTTATTATTTCAGAATAACTTGTCTATGAGTCTGAATTTGAACTGCAAGGTATTCATATTCTGAATGCTCTGTACTCTGATAACAGGCCTGCTTAGATTCTCTTAGGCCTGGCTTCTTGTTATTGTTAGGTGCTGTTGAGTTGATTTCGACTCATAGTGGCCCCATGTGACAAAGTAGAGCTGCCCCATAGGGTTTTCTAGGCTGTAATCTTTATGGAAGCAGATTGCCAGGTCTTTCTCCCGAGGAGCTGCTGAGTGGGTTTGAACCACCAACGTTTCCACTGGCTTATTGACTTCTTTTTCTTCCATATCTAGGACCAGCCTAGCAGGAGAGAGGGTAGAGGTTTAAGGGTCAGGACAGTCCAAAGCTACTGGGATATTGTAAGACCTTACAGCTAGCCAAAAAGGGCTCTCTCCAAGCCTTAATCATGGCAGCAATTTATTTGTTCTGTATATAGTTTGTCAAGTTTATATAATCTATGTTTATTAAAAAAGCTTTAGTGTTATTTAATGCCTGCAATTATATATTCTGCTGATGGCGATACTTCTATTTTTCTCTTTGGAAGTTAAGAATCCATGAGTTCATGGTCAGTTTTCCCAAACTGCTTTTCTCTTTTCAGTCCTAACTGTATTCCTCCAATGCTCTGGTGAAGAAAGGCCCTATTTGAGCTGAGTTTTTAAATTTCTGTACTGAAAAATTATTTACATTTTGCTTGGGATTGATCCCTTGATGAGGCCTAAAGACTGAACTCCCTCCTCAGTGGATGGTTAGGCAGGAAAGATGCACTGTGTCGCTGTCCTCCGAAAGCATGAGTGGGGTAAGGGGTGTCATTGTCTCACTGTGTGCAGGGAAGAAGGTTCAGCAAACAGGACTTCTCACCAGGAATTACAAAACTAGAAGAATGTGGTTCTCTGTAGATGCAGAAATTTCTAACTTTGGAGGGGTGGGGGGTGTGAATGGCTACAAGTGAGCTCCAAAGAAAACAGGCATTCATTATCTGAAGATATTTAATAATTTGCAATCTAAATAATTTCTCCTGGAGTAAGGCTCTTTCCAGTCAGATCCCTTGGTGCTATGGAGCTGGTATTTCAAGTATGTCCATCTGCATTTAAACGAATTGCTCCAAGACAATCTGATTATGCGGTAGTTACTTTGGTGAGAATAGCGCCTCAGTGGAATGGAAACTTCATTTTGAGTCTAATATTAGACCTTGCTTTGGAAAATTCCTTTTAAATGATCACAAGCTGGGAATAGCAAAAGAATTTAACTTTCGACAGACAGCATTCACCAAGAATTTTTAACTGCTTATGCTGGGTCCTTGGGAAAGCAGATGTGAGAAACTTACCGGACTGCATGGACTAGACTAGAATTGACTTGACCTGCAGCAGTGTTTATAGCTATTGCTGATAAGTTTCCCTCCTAGTCTAATTTGTTCAAAATATTTTCATTCTTTGAGCGTGAGCAGGCTAGGGATGAAAATTGTTAGGATGCCTAATTGTCTAACAATCTAAATGTCTAGGCTTCCAGACATTGTTGCCTATAAAGGGGTCTGAGGCAGAGCATAAACGGACTTAAGACTGCAGAGTTAAGAAAAGGGCCAGTAAACCTACAGAACCAAAGCTAGTTTCCAAGTGAATGCTGGGAACTTGATCAGAACTGGCCTTATGAGAATATTTTTAGTTTGTCTGGCTGTCTGGGTGAACTCACCCAATTTGAAGTTTTAAGTAAACTTTATTTAAAGGACCCCCTCCCAAAAAAAAAGAAAGCTCTGCCATTTAGAAAAATAATGTAAGCGTTAACTGATCATGAAGTTTCCAGATCATGTCTAAACCCATTGCCATCAATTCCTGCTCATAGCAACCTTGTAAGACAGAGTAGAAATGCCCCATAGGGTTTCCAAGGAGCAGCTGATGGATTCAAACTGCCAGCCTTTTGGCTAGCAGCCGAGCTCTTAACCACTGCGCCACCAGCGCTTCAGCTAGATCATGTCTCCTTGGCTTAATTTACAGATATGTTTCAGATGCCTCATATGCCTTAGACTGGGAAGAATCAATATTGGAGTTTGAATGATGCATTTAATATTTTAAAAGATCTTTCTGAAATTGAAATGCATCTTTTAGTCATTGTGTACAATTAATGTAGTTTAAATTGTGGTTTAGGTGAAAGTTTACAGCACAAATCAGTTTCTCATTCAAAAATTTATACACAAATTGTTTTGTGACATTGGTTGCAATCCCCACAATGTGTCAGCACTCTCTCCCTTTCCCTTTACACCCTGGATTCTCTGTGTCCATTCATCCAGTTTTCCTGTCCCTTTCTGCCTTCTCATTTTTGCTTTTGGACAGGTGTTGCCCATTTGGTCTAGCATACTTGATTGAACTAAGACGCACTTTCCTCACATGTGTTATTGTTTGTTTTATAGGCCTGTCTTATCTTTGGTTGAAAGGTGGACTTTGGGATTGGCTTCAGTTTTGAGTTAGCAGGGTGTCCGGGGGCCATAGTCTCAGGGCTTCTTCCAGTCTCTGTCAGACCAATAAGTCTGATCTTTTTTGAGAATTTGAATTTTGTTCTACATTTTTCTCCTGCTCTGTCCAGAACCCTCTATTGTGATCCCTGCCAGAGCAGTCAGTGGTGGTAGCCAGGCACCATTTAGTTCTTCTGGGCTCAGGCTGGTGAAGCTATGGTTCATGTGGTCCATTAATCCTTTGGACTAATATTTTCCTTGTGTCTTTGGTCTTCTTCATTCTCATTTGCTCCGGATGGGAGGGGACCAATAGATGTATCTTAGATGGTTACTCGCAAGCTTTTAAGACCCCAGACGCTACTCACCAAAGTAGGATGTAGAACATTTTCTTTATGAACTAAGTTATACCAGTTGACCTAGATGTCCCCAAGACCATGGTCCCTAGCCCTCAGCCCCAGTAACTCGGTACCTCAAGGTGTTTGAATGTGTCTAGGAAGCTTCTATGACTTTGCCTGGGTCAAGTTGTGATGACTTCCCTATATAGTGCATTGTGTAATGAGATATTTTTCCCACTGACTAAGCTGGTAATAAGTTGATGGTGCCTTAGAATTAAGGAACAATATTAATGAAACAATAAGAGTTACCGTTTATTGAACCCTCATTAAATGCCAGACACTGTGTTTGTTAGGTACCAACATTATCTCTGATCTTCACAATAGCCCTGTGTGGTAGCAATTATTATGAGCTGGTTTTAGAGATGAGGAGACTGAGGCTCAAAAAGTTATGTAGTTTACTCATAGTCACAGAGCTAGTAAGTGGCTAAAAAGTGGCACTGCTACAATTCAGGTCCAGGAGTATTTGACTTCGGAGCTTCTGTTCATCCTCTCCCCTCCTGGCCATCTCCTCAAGCAGCAGCTCTTAAACTTTTTTGTCTTAGGATCCCTTTAAACTCTTAAAAAATAGAGGGCCCTTTAGCTTTTGTTTATGTGGGTTATATCTTTTGATATTTACTGTATTTGAAATTAAAACTGGGCAATTTAAAACATGCTTATTAACGCATACTCATAAAACAATAATAAATCCATTACATGTTAACATAAATAACGTAATTTTATAAAAAATAACTATTTTCCAAAACATAAAAATTAACAAGTATCATTGTTTTACTTTTTTGAAAATCTCTCTGTTATCTAGCTCAATAGATGACAGCTGGATCCCTGTGCCTTTCTCTGCATTCAGTCTGTTGGGATATACTATTTTGACTGAAGTATAAAGAAAAGCTGGCCTCACACAGATACATATTTGAAAAAGGGAAGATTATTTTAATAGCCTTTTTGGATAATTGTGGATATTCTCCTTTGATACTACATTAAAATTCCACAAGTGGTAGTTTCTTAAAGGTTAGTCGCAATGTAGAGTCTGAAAACATACCAGTGAACTTTTGGCACTTTATTACCTTAAAATCCATTGAGCAGAAAAAATTTTTATGGAAGAATTCCAAATAATATATTTAGATACTTCTTCCAGAAGGAAGAGCTTAATGTCTACCCTACCCTCCACTTTCCTTGAGGGTGGGCTGGACTTAGTGACTTGCTTCCAAAGAAGAGAGTTAGGGAAAAGAAAAATAGTAACTTAACAGTGGAGAAATATGGCAGACACTACCTTAACCAAATGATAAAGGTGAACATCATCAATGGTGTTACGTGGATATCATGTACCCCTTGAAACGATGTAACTAGAAAACTCATAGCTCCAGTCTAATCATGAGGAAAACATCAGACAAACCCAAATTGGGGGCATTCCACAGGATACCTGGTCAATACTCCTTCAATTTTAAGGATTTCATGCCAGAGTCATGAAAAACAAGGAAAGACTGAGAAACTATCACAGGTTGGAGGAGACTAAGAAGACATGATAACTAAATGCAGTGTGGTATCCTGGATTGGATCCTGGGAACAGAAAGAGAGCATTAATGGAGGAAACCATGGAAGTCTGGAGTTTACTTACTAGTAATGTAAAAATGTCAATTTCTTAGTTTTGACAAACGTATTAATAATGTAAGATGTTAACTACTGGGTGAGGGGTATACAGGAACTCTCAGTACTATCTTTACAACTATTCTGTAAATCTAAAATTATTCCAAAATTAAAAAGTTTATTTAAAAAAAAATCCATTCGTCTGTCTTACACTCTGTCTACACACTTTACCCACACATAATTTTGTAACAGGATGCAGTAGTCATTTGGAAAATATTAGCCCGCTGAGTTACTCAGATCTTCAAAATGTTGACACGTTTCACTATACCATATCAGAAAAGTCACATTTTAATATTATCACCTAGCTCATCAGGAAAGTCTTTAATTATTGAGAGGCCGTCAAGCTAATGTTGGCAGATACAGGTTTTCCAAATTCTAATTTTTGCTTAAAAGCTCAAATTTTATCACTGGCAGCAAATGCTATCAGTTGTTTTCCTTGATGGAACAGGCTCACTTCATTCTTTTTTGAGAAAATATCTTCCAGATACCCAACTCTTAATAACCATAATTTATCTGTTAGTCATTCTTTCAAATAAAAATGGTGTTCAATAAAAAAAGTGGCTAGTTCAACTTGCAGCTCAAACAATTGTACAAGTGCTTTTCTTCAAGACAACTATCATACTTCAGAATGTAACTGAAGTATTTTATGGTGTTTCCCGTTTTGACACGTAGATGTCAAAATACGCACTCAAGGGTTCAAGATTTAATAAAATTAATAATTTCACTGCTTCATCAAGGACATTCTTAAGAGAAACTTCTTTTTTTTTTTTTTCCTTTTACTGTGTGTGGTGGTGAAGAACGCAATGACAACTAGTATAGTTTGCTGCCCCTCCCTTGATTTGTGCTAAGGTGCTAGCGGCTTTACTCAACATTGCTTTTCCACTATCAATTCAAATATCAACACACTGTGAAAAAGACAAATAACATCTTAATATTATTATGAAAATTTCTTGACCTCACCGACCTCCTGAAAGGGTCTTGGGAGCTTCTGGGGGTCCATGAACCACACTTTGAGAACTGCTCTCCTAAAGTGGCTCTCCTAAAGAACTACTCTCCTAGAAAGGTTACAGAGGAAGAGGTGACATTAATGAAGACCAAATTCATTAGGAAGCAAAAAACTGTGATACAGTACAGTGTATGTAGAAGATGACACTCTTCTGCCTTAATTTGTCTTGCTTTTGATGGCTGGTGGAGCTTGACTGTTCGTGATATTTCCATACTATTTTTAAAGGCTGAAACTCAGACTTTGATAACTTGGTATCCTTGGTATCTGTGTTTTGCCTTTTTTTTTTTTTGCCATAATCATGTTTAAGACTTCATTCCGGAAATTCAGAAAATTCCATCTTAAAGTTTGTTTTCTTTTCTTTGAAGGTAAATCTCACCTGGCTATTGTGCAGCGGGTAAACAATGAGGGAGAAGGGGATCCATTTTATGAAGTTCTGGGAATCGTCACATTGGAAGATGTGATTGAAGAAATCATCAAATCTGAGATCCTAGATGAAACAGATTTATACAGTGAGTAGCATTGTCTGAGTGCAATTTCCTCAAACCTTTGCTTGTTTGTTTTGCTGCTTGTGAGTCTTCTGACATCTTTCCAGGTTGTTTATAATCAGGCACAATGTGTGTAAGCTGTGGCTTATAGAACAACCCATCAGTGTATCGTAACCCCTTCATCAGAGGGGAAAGAAGAGGCAGATCCTGTAATGTCGAGCGTCAGTGTTACTTGAAAAACTGGCTGCTTCTAACCAGTGAGCTGGATGTTACTTACCGTGACCAGAAAAGTCTGCTCCATATCCACCAGTTAAAGTTACTGACTTGAGTATATGAATTGTTCTTTACAAAATTTTCATTTTACACAACTAGGCTAGTTATTTTCACACAAGTTTCTGTTTCTACTTACATTCCTAATTCACGTACTTCAGAAGCGGTGAGATTTGTTAAATTGATGGATAACAAGTATTTAAATCTCCTTGTTCCAGAACTCATGGGTCAAGGGTAAAGGTGAGGTTTGCAAGTTTATAGTTTTACTGGGATGAGGAGGGGGGAGGGGCAGGACAGGGTAGGGTACATAGTAAGAATGTGTTTTTCCTGTTCTCTGACTTCTTGTTTTGGGTTGGGGAGGAGGAAGCTTGGATCAGGGCAGGGGGAGGAGAGTGTCCATACTTTATTTGCCCAGGAAATAAACTTGAACCTGGGCTTAGCGTTGAACCTGAATTCTGTCTCATCAAAGTGCACAAGTGGGTAGTTGGACTGGGGCGCTTAAACCTTCTTCCTCAGCCTCACTCTTCACTGTGTAAGATTCAAGCTTTTCATAATGCCAAAGATGGCCCAAAGCTTGAGATGTTTGGGGCCCTGCTGAGTGGGATAGAGAAAGAGCATCTGAGCTCTGATCCTCCTGTTTGGCTCTAAAAGATGTCTTAGAGGGGAAAAATGGACCATTCCCATGAGCTGGGGGGTTGGAGACAAAGCCTGCCTTGTTCAAAGCAGAGTGATTTTATTCACTCCCTTGGAAGGGGATGTCCCTCCTTTTACAATTGAGAAAGTTTTCCAGGTACCCAAAAAGAATAAATTTTATATTTAGCTAATGACTGTCTTCTGAAAATGTATTCTTTTGTTTTCTTCACATCTGTATAACATTCTTTAATGTCTATTTTATCCTTTTGACAATTGAAAAGTAATCAGAAGTCTCATAACAGAGAATATTGTTATTTGTGTGTTTACATTCTTTTCATCCTTCCTGATAAGTGACTGTTTAATATCAAGTGTGTCTCTGTGTGTTTAAGTGTTTCCCCGGGGAACAAAAAATTAAAACATTCATGATATTTTACGTTTACACTTCAGTTCTACATAAATGTTAGTTTAACTTCCTTTAAGCCTTGATCAAACTGATTTCATACAAAGGTGTTGCCTAACTCAAGTTACTGATACAAAATGCTGGACTTGTGGTTTCAGGCATGTTTTTGAAACTGTTTCTGACCTACATAGGCGATCAGGGATGATGTCAGCCATTGCCATTAGCAAATTGTTTTTAAATTTTGTATTGATTTATACTGTCTAGTTCTCAAAAGAATTTGAGGCACAAGGAAATTATAAGTTGTGATCACTTTCTCCCCAGGAAAAATCTAGTGATCAATTTGTTTTGCTATAGGCAAAAAATGATAATGCAGTGAGTGACTCATGATTCCTGGGAAGGAGCCAACAATTGGGTTGTGGCTTAAATTGTTTTTTTTATTGATCATTACTTTGTACAGAAAAATATTCGAAAAATGGTTTTGCATTAGACACCTTGCAGAGGAGGCAGGGCCAAGATGGTGGAGTAGTCAGATGCTTCTGGTGGACCCTCTTACAACAAAGACCCGAAAAAACAAGTGAATTGATTATATATGACAGTCCAGGAGCCCCGAACATCTAAGGCAAAGCTGAGGAACCAGACTGAGTGTCAGGGAGAGGGAGAGACGGTTCAGAAGCAGCAAGGAGTTGCCAGACTTGACCCAGTGAGAGCATGAGCCCTTTAGGCCTGAGCAGCTCCTGGGTGAGCAGTGAGACAGGCAAGCAGCGGTGCTCGGGAGGCGCATTTTCCACACCGAGAGAGACTCAGAGCCAGAGAGTCTAGTCAGCCACCCGGAATCAGTGAGAAGCAGCCCTGGATCTGCGAAAGATAAGTACTTACCTACGGCCTAACACACGGATCAGAAACACCCCCCTTAGGGAAAATCCTCTCTCCCATTTACCTCCCCACTTCCTGCTCTGTACTGGGTCCTGGACCAGCTTCAGCAATTGCCGAGTCCCCTGGGCTGGAAGTAGGATCCGTCACACATCCTGAGTCATTCTCCTGGCCTTGGAGAGTGAACAAATTAAGAAACGGGGAAAAAATAAACTGCTGGCTCCCCTAAGTCAGGAACCCAGGGTAGGCACAGCGCCTTTGCCTAGGCACAGGTGTAAGGGATCCACGGACTCTGAGTGCCTTTCCCCCTACAGAGACTTGTGTGGGCCCATTTCAACAGCGTAGGCCCTCATTACCGCAGTACAACAGGGTATATACCTGAAGTCTAACTTCAACTGTTTCAGCTGTGAAGTGGTAGGTTCTTGACATTTGACACTGTTCTGCCCATTAAGCAGGGTCTTCACCTACCCACATCAGGAGCCTGAGGACTGGTGGCTCCACCCACGCCACCTAGCCACCTGCAATAGGGGCCCAAGAATAAGAGGTGCCCCCCAGTCCTTATAGCCAACAGCATTGGGTGCTCATAGTCCAGCTGCAAAACCCACCCACTTCCACTCCCTAGGGAACAGGGACACACCTTCCTCCTGGACACTCGGGGGCGTTTGTCAGCCCCCTGCCTTGCTCAGAGTATGTCCCCCTGCTGCAGCCAGATGCCTGTGCCTACACCAATCACCCATGCCTGTCTAGGACTGTAAGTGAGAGCCTATAGCACATGCTTGTTGACTATCTACCTGGGCACCTCAGCTGAATCCATACAGGAGGAGTGGGCGGACTCCTGAGCTCACATACCTAGTAACAGATCTAAC
>NW_004443943.1:29616938-29676325 GCF_000243295.1 Trichechus manatus latirostris
GACTGAAAATAGGGAAACAGATGTCAATATGTAAAAGATGATAACACTTAAACAAAGGAGAGGGACTTAAAAAAATGTAGACATAGATTTTTCATATGGAGAGGAAGTCAAGGCGATATAAAGAAATAAAAGACTGGTATAAACTTAGAAAAATAGGGGTGAATATTAAGGTAACCACAAAGGAAACTAACAATCCTACAAGTCAAAAAAAAAAAAAAAACACCTTCCAGGGGTCAGCAGACTGTAGCCTGCAAGCATCCAGCACCTGTTTTTGTATGGCCTGTGAGCTAAGAATGGTTTTTACATTTTTAAATGTTTGGAAAAAAAAATCAAAAGAAGAATAATATTTCATGACATATGACAACTGTATGAAACTCAAGTTTCAGTGTCCATAAATAAAGTTTTATTGGAACACAGCCATGCTCATTCATTTATGTGTTGTCTCTGACTGCTTTTGCTACAGCAGCCAAGTTGAGTAGTTGCTGCAGAGACTATATGGCCTGCAAAGTTTAAAATATTTACTATCTGGCCATTTACAGAGGAAATTTGCCAACCCCTGTTCTAGATCACCTTCTTCACATTTGTTTGACCTTGAGAATCTCATCTTTGGGTAGAAATGAAGCAAACAGATATTAAAATATTATTCTACGAAATAAGTCTTCTTGGTTTTTTTTTGTGGGTTCTATTTGTCTTTTCTCTGCCAGCAGAGGTTAAGTGCCTCTTAAAGGCAGGGACACACATGTCCCTTGTGTCTTCTGTAGCACAGTGATTGTTTTTCACTCGAGTGTGATCTGGGTAGCACAATACTGTGTGTGCACCAGGGAGTCCCTGGGTGGTGCAGTCAGTTAAGTGCGTTTCTCCTAACCTAAAGGTTGATAGTTCAAACCCAGCCAGAGGCACCTCAGAAGAAAGGGTGGCAGTCTACTTCCGAAAGATCACAGCCTTGAAAACGTACGGAGTGCAGTTTTCCTCTGCACACATGGGATCACCATGAATCAGAATTGACTTGATGGCAACTGTTTTTTTTTTTTGTTTTTGGTGTGTGCATTACAAGGTTAGATAATCTGTTGCTATGTGGTTGTATCAGTTCTATGAGGGTTTTTGCCCAAGTCTGCCAATAATGTAGTTATTAAAGGGCTTTTGTAAAGATCTTCATGAAATGTGTTTATAGTAATTAGGTTACTGTTACCACTTTGGATTGTGTCATGACTGTGCTGCGCTGACTTGATGGGAATTCTCTGTCTTCCTTCCTGTTTCCATGTGGTGTTTATATGTAGAGTGTTCACATCTGGAGAGAGTCTGGCCTCTCCAATATAGTTTGTCTCTTTATTCGACAAGAGCCCTGATTTAAAGGAATGCGTTTCCTTATTTTTTTTCTTTTCTCATTCCTCCCTCAGCTGATAACAGAACGAAAAAGAAAGTTGCCCATCGTGAAAGAAAGCAAGATTTTTCTGCCTTTAAACAGACAGACAGCGAGATGAAGGTTAAAATATCACCACAGCTTCTCTTGGCAATGCACCGTTTCCTAGCAACAGGCAAGTGCAGCTTATCACAGTTTGAAATCTCTACCAACCCTGGAGTGTGTTTCTCACCCACCACTGACTGGGGTGGGCTGGGGGTGGAGACTGGGAAATGGGGTGATAAGTAATGCCACTTTTGTGTTTTGTTTTTTTGTTTTTTTCGTTTTGTTTTGTTTTTTTCTTTTTAAATTCTCTCCTCTCCTATGTTCAGTGTCGGCATGAACCCTCTGAGACATTTACCAGGGGTGGACCAGTAACTTAAAATTGGTCTGAAAGGTAAGGATGAATGTTAGTGCCACACTGCATGTGTACAGTAGGCCAGGTCATCTACTTCCAGCTAAGCCCATGGTAGAGCCAGCTGGTGGAATAAGCTAACATGCCAACCAGACACCACTTCATTGTTTAACTGGACAGTTAAGTAATTCTTCAGCTTGCCTTGGAAGAACAGTTGGACATCAGTTGTTACACAGGCGCTATGATTTGCAAAGAAGAAAAATAGACTTTCAGAATTAAATCTTTATCTTTTATGGTTTTAATGAAATCAGAAATTCTAAGAACTTTGACATGGATTTCTCGATGGTCTCTTCAAATCAGACTGTTAACTTGAGCCCATTCCCAGAAGGCAAGTGTTCACATTATTAAAACCACCAACCCAGCCGGCACTGACTGCTCCAGAGAGGTCAAGGTTGAATGGACTTAAAAGACTCACTGACCCTTCTCACATCCCCAGATGGCTCTCTAGGTGAAGGGTGAGCTCTGTTGGTCAGGGGAAGTGTAAGAAAATCTGAAGTACCCAGTGGCTTCTAGAAGACGTATGTGTCCAAGATGGGCAGCTAGTTCCTTTCAACTGCATGCTGTATACCTGAAATATTTTTAAAAGAAGGCAAATAGCAACCACATGATGGAATATTATGTACTCATTAAAGATCATGTTTTCAGAGGCATGGGAATGCTCACAATATAATATTTATGACATGGGAAAATACTTATAATTTAATGTAAAGTGGGAAAAAACAGGATACAAAGCTGTGTGTACCATATGAGTATATTCTGTTTTTTTGTGTACACACACACATATACACAGGTACATGTGCCTAGGTAAGGTACTGGAAAGAAATGCTCACCAAATAGCTAAGAGTGGTTTTCTGAATGGTTGGTTTGTAGATAATTTTTTTCTTCTTTATCTTTTTTTTGTATTTTCCAAAATATCTACAATGTACTATCTTATTTCATTATACAAAAAAGGCACAGAAGCTAATACAGAATTTATAATTTTCATATATAATTTTTGAAATAAAAAACAATATCTTTAACTTGTTTATTATTATTGTTCTAATTCTGAGCTATCATTCCTAATCGTTTAAAAACTACAATTTAAAACTAAACATTATCCTCTGAGACTATCATAGAGTCTGGTTTCAGTGTAGCACCCATAAGTGAGTAATTTTGGTTTTTGTTATTTCAGACAAAACTGACATCTTTGTAAATATTGATCAACATTACTTTCTTTTTTAAATTATCAAGTTGGAGTGCATGTTGATGTGTGCACATGCTTTGCTTCTATTCTCAATTTCTACCTTCCTTTGTTCCCAGAATCTCTCAGGATAGTTGCAATGGGAGAATGAGATGTGGAGTCCCTGTGTCTGTGCACCTGATACTAACCCACAACTAGATGCTTCCTGACCCTTGCTTCTTCCTTTGGCTGTTGTTGGACAGTCAGACTATGGTGGCTTGTTAAAGGGCATCCTGACAGTCAAGGAGTGTGCTTCTGGTTGATTTTCATTTTTCTCAGTCAGAAAATTAGGGTATTTTTATGAGAACTGACATTGAAAAGGAAACAAATATGAGAATTCAGCATTTTCTAATTTCTCCCAGGTAATCCGCCCCCAGTGGATCACCAAATGGAAGTCTTGTTAATCCATATTGTATCACTTTGATTCCAAGTATTCTTTTTATCTCAAGACCTTAATTACTAGTATAATTTTTTTTTCCATCCATTTGAAGTGTAATATCAAGTTGTGTTTATATCTATAGAAGTAGAAGCATTTAGCCCATCCCAGATGTCAGAGAAGATCCTTCTAAGGCTGCTAAAGCACCCCAATGTCATCCAGGAACTGAAGTATGATGAGAAGAACAAGAAAGCCCCAGAATACTACCTCTACCAGCGAAACAAACCTGTAGACTACTTCGTTCTCATTTTGCAGGTCAGAAGAATTATTCAATAGTTGTTTGATCTCATTAAGTTACCCATCTTTCAAGTTCTGAGGAGGCTTGGTATAGGTGAATGGGTGTCAAGGTTTATATACTTAACTTCTGGGTAGCCTTATACATGGGAGAATTTAATCTCCTTGTTTTCCTATCTTAAAATAATTCTAATATAAAGCAATGTCATTATTTACTTTAATTTCCAAGACGGAAAGGCACTTAGTGATTGCTGAGGTGTTGAGTCAATGAAGAGTGGTAAATTTGATGGTTAGTATTTTTTTCAGAATTTGGGAAAGTGCCTTTGGCTGGGCATTTGAAATTTAAGTGTCATGGGTTCCCTTGGGTCTTCTTTTTATCATCTTTTCTTTTTTCCACCCCTCATTAGGACTCATTAGGAAGTTGGTCTTATCCAACTTCCTGAAGAGATCTTAGTATCTCTTCCCTTAACACCATCAAAATAATCCTTCTATTGTTGTTTTTACTCCTGATTACTACAAAGACTTTATTTTACAAAGAAGTATTGTGATAATCAAAGCCTCTCATGGCAATGATAACTAATTCTTTCTCACTATAACATAATCCCCCTATGCAAGGTGGGAAGGTCAACATTACAATAAATAGTTTATTGACTTCTTATACCTCTTTATTGAAGAATTGCTTTTACAAGAAATCTTAGTTTCTTTCAATACAAGACTATTAGCCCTTTATGATTTCTCATATTTCTTGGTTACTTCAAAATATGAATTGGAGTTATCATTATAAGAGTATACTTAGTACTTGGTAGGCCGTATAATTTACATAAGTCCAGCAAGGCCCCAGTTACCTAAATGAATTAATAAGCTTCTTTTTAATCTGAAAATAACTCTTATCAGATGTCCAGATGTCAGAAACTCTGGAATGTTTGGGCAGTACTGTGATGTGTAAAAGCAGGGTTGAGGAACTCTGGAAAAATATCATAGTAACTGGTTACACGCCACTTTCGTACAGCATTTGAAGCTTCTGTTTGCAGGTTTCCTGTAATTCAACAGTCTGAATTATAGTCTCAGTCTTATTCAAATCTAGTCTTATTCTACTAACCTCAGTCTTATTCAACCCAGAATTGTGAGTTTTTCTTTTCCTTTGGAGACATAAGCTCAGAATTCTGAGAGTGCTGTTGGTAATTTATTTTATTTACTCCAGATAGGGAACAAAACATTCATGGTTCTCATAAAAGCGAGATGTGAAGGTTCCTTAAACCCAGAGAAACTTTGAATTACACTGAAGACTGTTATTTAGGAGAACTTTAAAGATTGACATTGTGAATTTCAGTGTCAGTATTAGAAACTTCAATTGTCTATTCTTATATATAGTTAGCACTTATGAAGTTGTGATTCAATTCCTGGTGATGGATCTAAAAATAAATTTTGTGGATGAGAGGTTTCATGATCCTTGTCCATTCAGAAGTAGATGTTTTAAAGATATTTTTGATAAGGCATACGTACCTGTATTTGAATATCTATGTCATATTAAATAATTATGTAAATGTGACAAGTGTTCGAACTCTCAAACTGATGATTTCATGGGAGTTTTATAAATAGTGTGTGTATTTGATTAAAAGGACTTATAGAAGTATTTAAATTCTATATGTTTGGTAAAAATCATGGTTTTTTGCTAAGGACCCCAGGTGGTGCAATGGTTAAGTGCTTGGCTGCTAACTGAAAGGTTGGCAATTCAGACTCACCCAGCAACTCCACTGGAGAAAGACCTGTTGATCTGCTCTCATAAAGATTATAGCCTAGAAAACCTATAGGCCAGTTCTACTATGTCACACGGGATTGCTATGAGTTGAAAATCAACTCAACAGCACCTAACAGCGTGGTTTTGCAGAGTAGCCAATTACCCGAGGTACCCTGAGTGTTGATGTTAGGTGCCATTCAGTATAGTCCATGTGACAGAGTAGAACTGCCTCACAGGGTTTCCTAGGCTGTAATCTTTATGGGAGCAGATCATCTTGTCTTTCTCCCACAGAGCTGCTAGGTGGATTCGAGCCACCAGCCTTTTGGTTAGTAACCAAGCACTTAACTGTTGCACCACGAGGGCTCCTTACCCATAGTATAGCAAATTGAAATACCGTATTGCCCTCAGTCAATCTGACATAGCTATCATGATTTATCAAGTGTATTCCTCCCTAAAAAGGCACTCACCCAACACTGGGAAATCATGCCAGGTTATTGAGCATGTCCCACTGCATTTCAATAGCACGAAAGCATAAGAGAGCAGCAGAATCTGCCTTTCCTGCCTCAGCCTCAGAGCCAGTGAGATGCCCTCTTCTGCAGATTCCAGAAACAACTCTTTACTGAAGTAATTGATATTTGGAATACAGTTAATAATAAAAAGAAGCACATCATTTTTAAGTTTAACCCTAGACAAAATACAGTCTAATTTTTTCAAAGCAAACAATTTAAGTAAACCAAATTGAGAACATTGTATAAGTTACCATGCATATACCTCCCACTACATAGGTATAAAAAGGTTAAAAGTCAAGTTTTATCTGAAAAAATAGATTTTAAACTAAAATGTATTGAGGGAACAGTAAAGACAATTGTAAAAGCACACTAAATCATGAAAACAACTTGATTGACTCGACATGCCTTAAATAACTTTAAAAAAACATGTAAAAAAGTAGAAGTGGATAGAAACATAATTTTGGTGGAAACATTTCTCTACCATCATAGTAAGAGCAAGCATACCAAGAAAAAAATGTTATAGTTTCAAATTGCACAACTAGTAAAATAAAATAAAAAGGGATTTGGAGAAAATTAAACATAAAAGCCAGAGAAATACACTTTTTAAAAAGCTTATGTGACTCTTTAATAAATATTGATCATTTACTGTGTCATAAAGTAAGCTCTAGTAAATACAAAAAGATAGAAATTTTATAAAACTACCTGCATAGATCATAATGAAATAGAAATAAGAATACACAATTAAAAAGTACTAAGCCATATTAAAATTGTGATAAATTCTCTTATACAAGTTTATGTGTAAGATGCAGAACAGAGTATATAATATGCTGTCATTTGTGTAAAAGAGAAAAAGGCCGTCTCTCTTTTATTTTACAAAAACACACACATACATACACGAAATTTCTCTGAGAGGTTACTCAGGAAACTGTTAACAGTGGTTGCCTCTAAGGAAGGAAACTTGGAGGACTGGGGTTAATTGAGAAAGGAGACTTATTTCTCCTTTGTATGGTTGGAATTTCTTACCAGGTACATGTGTTACCTATTTAAACAAATAAATAATCATTAAAAAAAACAGAATTAATGGCAAATTAATAATTATCTGAAGTAACAACTAAATTAGAGAGGAATATATAGACTACTGTGAAAGACTAATATTAAACAATGTAAATACCATATATGTATCAAAGTTCTAAAAGATTTTATTCCTTTAAGTACAGTAGTCCCCCCTTATCCATGGGGGATATATTCCAAGCAAGACCCCCAGTGGATGCCTAAAAGTATGGATAGTACCGAACCCTATATATACTGTTTTTTACTATGCATACATGCCTATGATAAGGTTTAATTTATAAATTAGGGACAGTAAGAGATTAGTAACAATAATAATAAAATAGAACAATTATAACAATATACTGTAATAAAAGTTATATGAATGTGGTCTCTCTCTCAAAATATCTAACTGTACTGTTCTCACCCTTCTTGTGATGATGTGCTATAATACGATTTTTTTATTTCCTTACTAAGTCAACAACTGTCACCTTTTCACTTAAAGGAAGCACTTTATGGCTTCTCTTTGGCATATCTGAATTGCCAGCATCACTACTCTCGCACTTCAGGGCCCTTATTAGGTAAAATACGGGTTACTTGAACACAAGCACTCACAGTCGATCTGATAACCTAGAAGGCTCCTGAGTGACTAATGGCGGATAGCCTATACAGTGTGGATGCGCTTGACAAAGGAATGATTCACGTCCTGGGCAGGACAGCGAGAAAGATTTCATGACACTACACAGAATGGCGTGCAATTTAAAACTTATTAATTGTTTATTTCTAGAATTGTCCATTAAATATTTTTGGACTGAGGTTGACCGTAGGTAACTGAAACCATGGAAAGCGAAACCATGGATAAGGGGGGACTTACTGTACTTAGGCAAATAAGGAAAAATAGAGAACTATAATTATTAGATAAAGAACAAAGCAACAAACAAAAAAAACCCAAATAAATAACACTTGTCATGAAACAAATTTGAAAACAAAAAAGCCTTACAACTCACAAAATCAAGATTTGCTTCTTTTAACAGATTTTAAAAAATCAGTATTCTATTGGCATAATTAATGTGATAAAAGAGAAAGTGCAAAATGAGTTCTCCCTCTTCTCTCAAAGCAGCTAGAATTAAAGGATTTGCTAGAAAAGAAATTAAAAATAAAGAACTCAATTTCTATATTATACAAATAGAACAAAATGGTATGATGGTCAAATGCATTTTTTATGGCTAATGTGAGCTTAACTGTAAAATTTCATAATATTACGGGCCAGTCTCACTTGTGAACATTGATGTAGAATTCCTGAATAAAATGGTAGCGGTTAGAGAACAACATATCCAAAGAGTTATTCACTGTGACTGTGACTAAGTTTATTTTAGAAATGCTGGGCTAGTTTAATATAAGAACATCAGAACCAAAATATGCCACATTAATTAAGAAAGTGGGAGGGGGAATCCTTATGCTTGTATCAGTAGATGTCAGAAAGGCAATTCTCAACATTAAGCATCTGTTCTTGACTTCAGAAAACAAACAAAATAATCTAATCTAGTGGACAAAAAGGAAAAAGTGCTGTAAAACCGATCATACCCTTTGAACTGGCAGCCTAATATTTGGGAATACACACAGACAATCCCTCGTAGCTGGAGCCCTGGTGGTGCAGTTGTTAAGAGCTACGGCGAGCTACAACTACTGACCAAAAGGTCAGCAGCTGGAATCCACCAGCCACTCCTTAGAAACCCTGTGGGGCAGTTCTACTCTGCCAGCTCTCCCTCATACACGTGCATCTAAAGAAATAATTGTTTTATGAATGATACTTGTGAAGAGTGTGCTTCTTCGCCCAAGTAGATACATGAGACTAAATGGGCACCTCCTGTCCAGAGGTACGATGAGAAGGCAGAGAGGGTCAGGAGCTGGTTGAATGGACATGGGAAATCAGGGGTGGAAAGGAGGAGTGTGCTGTCACAGTACAGGGAGAGCAATTAGGGTCACATAACAATGTATATATAAGTTTTTGTATGAGACACCAAGTTTGAATTGTAAACTTTCACTTAAAGTACAACAGTAAAATTAAAAAATTGTTTTATAAAGCCATCTATGCAAATATACTTACAGCAGATCTATTAATTGTAAAATAGTAGAAATAGTCCATATATCTAATAGCTAATCAAATTGAGATACAATAATATCAGGGATCATTATGTAGTCATGAAAAAAGTGGAAAGCACATACAAAAATATGTCAAGTAAAAAAGGTAGTGTACACAGTTATTACAACTGTTATAAACTATTTTTGAATACAGATAATCAGGGTAATAAATAGATCACTGTATAATTTATATAGTTGGTGTTTCACAGCGAAGGATTTGTTGGAAAATGTATGAATGTGCAAATAAAAAATGATGTGATTTTTCTCCTTAGCATATAACCAAATTATGATGTTAGTAAATATAAAGAATAGTAGTCAAACAAAAAGAGTACCTGTTTTCTTTGCCAATTATATAACCAATAGAAAGGAACGCTTTTTTTTTTCTGTAGCTAATTTTCCTTAGTGATTTTATTCCTCAGGTAAATGTTGATTTTTTTTTTCATCTACCCTGTCCACACTCTCTTTTTTAGGGCTTCTGAACATAGGTTAAAAAGAGGGTTTTCCCTGTATAGGGTTGGATCGGTTCTTTTGTGAGGGTGGCATCTTAAGAGTTTACACACCCTTGACAATACTTAATACCCTTTTACTTGCTCTTGGGAAAGAAGTTTAAGCCTTCCACATCAAACCTTTTCACAGATTATTGAATTGCAGTGTAATAATGGATTCTAAATCTTGAGTAAAGTATAGGTAACAGCCGTTTTAAAAGAAAATAATTGACTTGGGCTCCCAATGTTTACTCTGTAGTTTTTATTATGCTATTTAATATGTGTAAGTATAAAGCCAGGTATAAGCTCAGTTTGCTTAAAACTCATATATACAGCTACCAATGAAAACAAATTTGCAAATTAATCTTAAATTCTAAATGTGTAAATGACCTAGTTTGGCTGATACTAAAGCACTATGGCTAGGATGCTCTGGTGCAGGCTCTTTTGCACTCAGCACCCCAGGCCTCCAGGCGCCCAGAGTGGACTGAACCCTCTACCCCTTTGCTCAACACAAGCTACTTTGAATGTTTGTACAGTATGTTGTGCTATTATTTGGCTTCCACTGGGTATGACTGAATTGTTTACATGTTAAATCCTATTCTGTTCCTTTTCTCTTTAGCTCAGTGCTTCTCACACTTAATGTGCATAAGAATCATCTGGGGATCTTGTTAAAATGCAGATTCTGATTCTGTATGTCTGGTGGGGGGGGTCTCTGTTCTGCATTTCTAACTAGCTCCCAGTTGACTGAGTGTGAAGGTTTGGCCATGTTAATAAAAGTAGCGTAACTTCTTACCAATGTGATTGTAAACGCGAATGCAAATGCTGGCACTGACATCTGGTGGCAGCACTTGGTTAGAAGGTGGCCAACCAGATGGTCCAAAAATTGTTTTTCTGAACACTGAATTTTTTTTGAAAATTAAAAATTCATGAAGCAAATATGCAGTGCCCTAGGACTACATCTGCAGACTCTAGACTGAGAAATATTGCTAGAGAATGTTTAAGCCCCAGAATTACACAAGGCCACAAACAGACGTGATGTGGGCACTGGCATCTGTGGGTAGGATTTCCTCTCTTTCTGTGACTTCTGGGCACTGGTGGTGAAGACAACCTGATGCTCGTGCCCCTGGCATTTTATCAGCTCCTTTCAGGGAGTTCTTTGTGATGGTGTTTTAAAAAACAAAACAATAGCAAAGCTCAACTTGAGAGTGAGCTGGAGACCAAGAAGATTCTCAGCATATAGCATTTGAGGAATTCTCCAGTCTTATGAGTCCATGGTATATACATTGATCATTTCATCTTGTTTGTGCTGCTGTGATTGTGCCTGTACTGACTAGGAGGATTTCCTCTTTGAGAGAATATTTTGTATTTTGTGAACGCTTAGAAACTTTGAGACGAGGTTATCTACTAGCTTCTTCAAAAGGTAGGATTCTGTGATGGTAACTTTATTCAGGAAGTTCAGTTCTGCTTTGTACAGTGAGAACTTCTTCCAATTTTATCATTTTACAAACGCGAAGTGCTAGATTTCTTTGGGAATGCCTGTAGCCCATCGTGTCCTGTCCTGTTCTCTTTGGTGATGTGCTAGAGTAGAGTAAATTGATGAATATTTCAAAAGTAAAATTGAGATGTAGCTCCTTCCCTCTCTGGAAAGAGTTGTTATCTGAGAAGACACTGCAGTTGATTTTGAGTCAGGGAAGCCGTTTCCTCGTGGAGGTGACCCTAATTTTATGTATTGGTAGGTTTGTTTGAAAATGATCACTTGTTAGAGTCATTGACACACATAAATGAACAAAAGATGTTCATTTAGAAACTGGATGTTTCTAAAACTTGCTTGCCAGAAGAGCTTAACTCCTAAAGAGAGGGCTGTAGGGCTGAACAGTTTTAAAAACTTTTAAAAATGGTAGAATCATAGACTTGTTAGAGCTGAAAGGAACCTCAAGGACCCATTAGTCTATTGCAGTTTTATAAATGAAGTAAAATTAATCTAGTAAAGTGGTTTCTAAATACTGGTACTTGAGAAAGTTTTCACCAGTTTGAGGCAAAATGAGAAAAATACAGCCATAGTGAGTTTTTCGTAAAGCTGTGTGTATTCAGTTTAAAAACCTATCTTTTGTTCTGAAAGTATATATTTTCTGTATTTTGGGGGTTAATATATCTGTTGATGGCTGTCTTTTTTTTTTTTTTTAAACTATCTTTATGTTATGAAATAAAAATTTGACAACCCTGTATCTGTCCCCCAGTTTGGGGAATAGCAGTATATTTTACTATTTCTTGAAATACAAAAGTCTAGTTGTTATTGTTAGCTGCCCTCGAGTAGGCCCTATGCACAACAGAACTAAGTGCTGCCTGGTCCTGTGCCATCCTTGTGATCCAGTTGCAGATCAAACTGTTATGATCCATAGGATTTTCACATCACCAGGCGTTTCTACCTAGTCTGTCTTAGTCTGGAAGCTCCGCTAAGAGTCTGTTTATCTGCCTTATAGCCTGATAGATCTAGACTAGATAGAATCCAGGAGGAAGAGAGCTGATCCTCCCCGGGCTGGGATCTTGTCTTAAAGAGAGGTCAGCTAAAAATGGCTCAGGTCTTTGTGGAGAGCTTTTATTCTTTCTGCAGCTGTCCTCATTTAATTAGCAGACTCGCTGCTGCTGTGACTTTGGGGAAGTCTCTTGAGAGGCCAGGCCACGTGGTGTTCCAGAGCTGGGGCCACTGTTCACAAATAGAGCCTTAGAGCACTGATCGCAAAACTTGGCTGCACGCTGGAATCACCTGGAGAGCTTTTAAAAGTCCTAATGCCCCGGTTGCACCCTATACTAATTAAATCAGAATGCCTGGGGATGGAAGCCAGGCACCTTTTTGTCATTGTTGTTGAGGATATACACAGCAAAAGATAAACTAATTGAACAGTTTCTACGTGTACAATTCAGTGACATGGACTACATTCTTCGAGTTGTGCAATATTCTCATCCTCCTTTTCTGAGTTAGTCCTCCCCCATTAACATAAACTTACTGCCCCCTAAGGTTCCCATCTAATCTTTCAAGTTACTGTTGTCAATTTGATCCCATATAGATAGTTCTTAAAAGAGCGTAATGCTCAAGGCAGACATTTTTTACTAGTTAAGCTAACCTATTCGGTTTTAAGAAGACTTCAGAGGATATTTTTGGTCTAAGGTTTAAAGATTATCTCAGGGCAGTAGTTTCAGGGTTTCATCCAGCCTCCATGGCTCCAGATAGGTACCATGGAGTCCATGAGAATTTTAGGTTCTGTTCTGCGTTTTCCCCAGGCATCAGTATTTTTTATAAACCCCCAGATGAATCCAGTGCACAACAATGTTTGGGAACATCTGTCTGAGTTTACTAGGCAGAGGTTCCAGGCATGAAAGAAGTACTGCCCAGAAGCATATCCTTTCCAGTAAATAGATGGTATAATCCACTGGGTCTTGTTTTGGTAGTGACTGTTGCCCTGCTGGTTCTGACAGTTCATCACAAAAGAATTGTGAGCTGACACCCATTTGCAGGGACACAGAACAGAAAAGGCCCTGTAACTTGCAAAACAAATTATCAGATTAACTCAAGATCCATAAAGATGGAAGTCAGGTTATGAGGCTCTATCACATTTGATACTTCCTCCTGATTCTCTGCATAAAAATTCAGGTTAAGAGATGGTCCTGCCAGCCGCTCTTGAGATAGACATTTACAAATAGCATTTACATACATATTAACTCTGATACAAAATCAAGGATTAGTCTATGAATAATTGGATAAGTGACTAAGAAGACAGATACCATCAGGCACTTCCATTTTTATTTCTCTCTGTCTCTGAATATTGTGCCCAAACCCATCCTCTCTCCTTCCCCTCCTCGCTTCAAGGACCCTGCCTCCTCCGAGATCAGCCACTTTGTCCTGTGTCCATTATCTCCTGTCAGCTTTTGGCTTTTGCTTCCTCAGTTACCCTCCATGCTGGCCTTCTTCCCTCCCTACTTAATTCATGCACCGGAGCCTGTAATCCTAAACGGCCTTCATTTGACCCTGGTGCCCATCCCCTCCACATGGGGTGTCATTTCTCTCCTCCTGTTAACCAGGAGTTACGCTGTTGTCGGGCCTTTCTCCTGCCTGCTCTACCTTCACCCCCACCATCTGATTTCTTTCTTCTCTGTGGTGTGGGAAATACTCCTGAAGGCCACCAGTGACTCCTTTACCAGTAGTCTCACTCTCCTTGACCTCCTGCAGTGTTTGATACTGCTGACCTTCCCTTTATTTGTGAAACTCTTCTCTCCTAGTTTCTGTGATGGTACAGTTGTCTGGTTCTTCTCCTTTTGTCTCTTTCTTCCTTTGGTCCCGTACTAGTTTCCTTCTTCTCTCAATCGCTGTCTGCAGTTTGGTCCTTTTCTTTCTCCATCTGTATTCTCTTATCCAGTCTCAGAACTCCCTCTCCAGTTCTGACCTTTCTCTTGACCTTCACTCTTCCATTTCAGTCTTTCTGATGGACTCTTCAAAAGGCATTGTTATAAAATGGAATTTGTCCTCTCTCTCCTTCCCCTACCTGTAACTCACCTCTTTCCCACCTGGTCCATCTCCACTCCTGGTGTTACTGTTCTTCAGGTCACTCCAAGCAGACCTCTGTTGTGATTATTGGCTCCCCCTCTCTCTCCTTTACACGTCTTTCTCTCTAGTGGTTCACCAAGGTATACTGATTCCTCATTCATAGCGTCTCATAGCAGTCTCTTTCCAGTCCCATGACTACCACCCAGGTAAGTCTAGACTTTATCTTCCTGACCTCTTAGCCTGTCATTCAAGGAGCTCCAGCTCCAGATCAGCCAGCTCACCAAGCTGCCTTTCCAAATCAGTCTCCTACTTATTTCCTGTGCAAACCCAGAGAGACTGCAGTCTGCTGTCCCCCGCCTCTGGCCTTACTTCACACCATTCCCTTCCCTTGGATCAGCTAATCCTACTCATCCTCAGAGTTTACTTCATCTATGACATTTATCTTTAATTATAAGAACAGGAAATACATATTTTTTTCTCTGAATGCCTTAGATTCATGTTGTCTTTTTCTTCATGTAGAACTTTTGCTTACTGCCTTGTGCCATTGGGTGTCATGTGCTGTTTTGTACCCACTGCATTGTAAGCTCTTGAAGGGAAGGGCTGTCTTCTCCCAAGGCTCCCACAGCCTCTACTGTAGGACCCTGCGTGCTAGGGAGTTTCAGCACCTGTTTGTGGGCCGATTTTATATAATGGATGGAGTTTAAAAATTTTTTTTATAGCAAGAGAATTGTTTAGGGACTAATAAAGCCAGTATTTCCATTGAGAGAAGGACAGCCTAAAAGAGACAACAGATGGTCTTCTGAAGAAGTGATTTGAGAAAAGTCTTGGGAATTTAATATAGAATAATTTAACAGGGAGAGATCAAAATAATAGGAAGTAAATATTCAGGAAAGTGTATCTGTGGTTGGTGTGGTGTAGCGTGTTGGTTAGGAGCTTGTTCTCTGGTTACTTAATCCTTCTGAGCCCCACTCCCCTGATTTATAAGAGGGGAATAATTGTGTCTGCTTCATAGAGGTGTTATAAGCATTAAATGAATTAATACTGTAACATGTTAGCACAGTTCCTATTCAATAAAAGGTAGCTTAAGTTTTGTTCACCCATTGTAGAGGATCCACAGTAGAGGTGCTCTCCCACTGGAGAGGCAGTTATAGGGAATGTCGACAAGAGCCTTTCTGACCCTTGGCTTGGAAATCTAGACGTGAAACTCACTTTTCTGGGTATTCCAGTAGCCTAGAAAATGTATATTGAGCACCTACCATGAAGGGGTTATGGTGGACCCTGGGAGTATATAGGGATGAATAAGGCCCAGTGTATCCCCCAGAAGAATAAAGGTGAAGGAGAAGAAGTTGTAGATAAGCTAGAAAAAGGGAAGACGAGGGAAAACCTTGGGGAGGAGAGGGGAGTTTGGTCCTGTTGGAAGGAGACTTTCTCAAGGTGCTTTCCAAGACAGTGAGGAGACAGTCCCATGGCGTTGAGGGGCCTCTGGGGAGTCTGGATTACAAGGATTGGCTGAGAGAGGTCTACTCAGTTGGTCAGGACACTATGTCAATAGGATGGGAGTGGGTACTGTCCCTGGAGCCAGTTTACTTCTCTCTATTCCTTGGCCACAAATCCTACTGACTCTTGACCCTGACTCTGCCCCGACTCTGGCTTCTGCAGGACAGCTCAGGTGACCATCACCGAGCATCTCCTCAGGGTTTATCCCCCTGATGAAGCTAGAGCACCACCTTTTTATTACTGGGAGGACTCCTGAATTCCAAGACCTAAGAATGTTGGGAAAATATTAAGTGGACTTGAACAGAAATTCAGTTTCACACTTTTATATCATCTCTGCATATCCAGTTTTCATATTTAAGGTGAATTAGCCCACTCCTCTGTCTAAATGAGAAAACATTTTCTGAGGTTTTACCTCCATGGGATTGTTAGGGAAGGAATTTAGGCAACAATCTGAGGAAAGATCAAATCTTCTATAGAGTTTGCAGATAGGTTCAGGTAACTGGACTGAAAATACTCCTGTTTTTCTTTCCACAGGGGAAAGTAGAAGTAGAAGCTGGGAAAGAAGGTATGAAGTTTGAAGCGAGTGCTTTTTCATACTATGGTGTAATGGCCCTTACAGCCTCTCCAGGTGAGTTTCTTTCTCAGCCTTTTGAGGCAGGGCTCTGTTTTTGGAAGTAATGCCCTCATCTTTCCCTCTGTACCTGCCAGTTAACCTTAGTTATTTATATTTTGAACTTTTAATTGAAGTATAACATATATACAAAAAAACTACACAAATCATAAGTATACACATCTCTGTGAATTTTCACAAGCTGAACACACCTGTGTAAACCAACACCCAGATCAAGAGACATAACATTACCAGCCCCCAACCCCTGGTACCCCTTCATACTCCATTCTAGCTACCACCCCCCAGAAGTAACCACTATCCTGACTTCTAAGCAGCGAATAGTTCTGCCTATTTGAGAGCTTCTTATAAATGGAATGACACAGTATGTATTATATTGAGTCTGGCTTCCTTCACTCAACATTATGCTGTGACATTCATCTGTATTGTGTGTGATTGTAATTCATTTTATCTCACTGCTCCGTAGGATTCCATTGTGTCGCTATCCCACAAACCATTTATCCTTTTTATTGTTGATGGATATTTGGGTAGTTTCCTGTTTAGGGCTATTATCAATAGTGTTGCTATGAACATTTTTGTATGTGTCTTTTGGTGGACACGTGCATTTTTACTGGGCATACACCTTGGGATGGAATTGCTGGATCATAAGGTGTGTGTATGTTCAGCTTTAGTAGATATGGCCCAGCAGTTTTCCAAAGTGGTGTTACCAGTTTACACTCCTACCTATACTGTATGAGAGTTCCAGTTACTGTACATTCAACACTTGGTAATATTGAGTCTTTTAAATGTTAGTTATCCTGGAGGTTTAAATTTGCATATTCCTGAGGATGAATGAGGTTGTTACCATAGATTTACTGCCTACAGCCAGCTCTTTTTATCTGGAAAGTGGGCCAGCTCAGGATGAGTATGCCATGCAGCATTTGACTAAGTTCCTTGAGCACAAGATCCTAAGATGCCAGCAAGCAGTGTGTGTCCTTGAAGGAACACGAACGCAGATCCCTGATGTATGCTGTCTCACCTCTGGGAATGGGACTCAAGTGGCCCTTCTTTGCATTGCTTGCTTTATGGTGTGCGTTTGCTACCTTTCCAAAGCTGGAACCCGTCAGGCAGGTAAACAGATGCTGGAGTGCCACCTTGTGGCCAGAACACCAAATGACATGCCATGCTAGGAAATGTTTTTTACAAACCTCAAACGTATAAATAGCCCATCCTAAAAAAAATGCGGTCACTTCTGAAAACCAGTCTCTGAAGGGGGTGGGGATGCCTCCAGACAAATGCATTTTGTGACATCAGTCCTCATCTCCTGCACCACACAGCAGTCTCAGGCACCCAAGAATATTACAGTTAGAAAACCAGGGAAGTGTCAAGAATTTTCAAATATTTCTAAACCTCCCTTGCCTCAGATGCCTCTTCTGTGGTGCAGGTTTTGAGTCATGTGGGCACAGTGCCTCCATTACCAACTGCTGACTAACACCCAGCATGAACAGGGGCCTGTCTAACCGACTCCAGTGGTAGGTTTCTGTATAGGCTTGAAGGTGATCTTCCATTTTCACCACTTAATGAGGGAGACAGGATGATTCTTAACTAGGCAGGAGAAGACCTGGGTTAGAGCCTTAGCCCCATCCCATACGGTTGTATGACTTTGAGGAAGACCCTTGGTTTCCTCACTATTAGGAAGATATAATAATACTCCTTCATGTGATTGTTAGAAGAGTAGACTGTAGTAATGCCGAATTTCATGAGTGCTTCACCACCTTTCAAGCATAAAGCGAAGTGTTGGTATACTAGTCAGGTGTTGTAGTTCTGACTGTTGTTTGGCAACCAACCTCAAATTAGCCTCAGTTTAGCAGAACCAGATTTAGAAGGTGGCTTTAAAAAGAAAGCTAGAAGAGTAGTACATTTTTTATTTTAGATTTTTGAAACCTAAATATTAGTTCATATTGAAATATAGATTCATATAATGACAGGTCCCAGTCAGAAAAGGAACCAAAGAGCAGTCCTTCATATAGCAAGCCTGTGGGGCTGCAGCAGGCTCACCTAGCTTGGAAATCCTGGGAAGGGAGTTTCATTAATAACATCTGATGTATTACAAAGCCTAGTATTTTACTTGATTGTACAACCAGGATTTAGGATTTTGTATATTCACTGAGAGATGCAATTAGTACATGAACCTAAAGATAATGTTTTTATTTATTAATATTAGTAGTGTAGAGAAAACCTACCGTAGTCATTTCTCCAGATCTGCCCAGAAAGTATGACTTCTGCCCAGTAGGACAATGTTAGTGGGATGTTTCAATCAGATGGAGCTTCATGCTCCCTGTCTGAGTACTCAGTGGTAGGGATGACGCTGGTCTAACATTCTCAGGAATTCTGTGTATGGCAGTCTGTATTTACTGTCTCTATTTTGAAATTTCAAAGCATTCCAAAGCAATTCAAGGTATTGGGTCAAAATTACAATGGGACTAATTAAAAATTAAAATGAGTTGAATAACTAGTTGCTTGCCACAAATAGGGACCTGTGCCCTGAATGAGTATTGGGATGCTGGCCCTGGTGACTTGGATCATACTCTTATGGCAGATGGTAAATCAAGCTCCCCTTCTGTGTGGCTATTTGTGATTTAAGTCCTTAAGAATTGAATGTTTTGACGAATAAACCCCAATTGCTTACTAATGGCTTAAGAGATTTCTAGGTTAGTAAAGAAGCATGTGAACAGAATGTATTCATCATCGACATCCCTGTATTCATCTTCCTGGAAAGCAGTGTGTATTTCTTTTTTTGTTTACATAGTATCATATAGCCTCTTGCATTTCTGGAATTGAACACTCATATTGGCAGAACAGGTGTCCACTCCTCTCTCCTGATGACAGAGATCTCCTCTCTTGCCTTTTGATACAGTCTCACCCTGTTTTTCTCCATTTTCAGTTCCTTTGTCCCTGTCTCGTACCTTTGTTGTCAGCAGAACAGAATTGTTAGCAGCAGGTTCTCCAGGTAATTCTGCATGTTTCCTTTTCATAATTCTCCCGATTGCCTTGCCCTTGACTCCATAAAAGCCTGCTGGCCAGGTCTGCTCCCTTTATTTGGACAAGGCCATGTTCAGTTTTCCTTTGAGTTGTAAAACCCCAGGGCTCTATGACTTTTAACAGTGAGCTATCTAGGAAAGCATACGCCCATTGCAGATGAAGAAAGAGTTCAGGAGGCTGGAAGGGAATTTTGGAACATGAACAGCAATGAAAAATGGAAAGGGAGAGTGGGTTCTGGAGTGGACCATCAGTGTTCTCTGCCCATCCTGCCCCCACCGCTGGCCTGGAAGTCTCAGGACAGCAGAGGAGGACTGCTGTTTGTCCTGGCTCTGACCTCAGCAGAGCCGTGGCATTTGGAGTGTGCAGAGACCTCACACCTTCTGCAGAGCTCATTCAGCCCAAAACCTGAAGCGACATGAACTTTTCTTGGTACACAAGGGAAGTACACCATCCACCCTCAGAGGCCCACACTCTTCCTGACTCTTTGATCCTTTTTCCAGCATCCATGTCAATGTGAGCAAGCATTTCTGTGCTCCGGCAGGCAGGTGGCCCCGGCTTCTCCCTGTCTCCCTCTCTTTGTTTTGAAATTAGTACTGTGCACATTCCTAACCAGCCGCTGATTATTTCCCAGCAGGAAGGTTGGTCATGCCCAGCTAATATGTCCAGCTGTTAAAAAGAAAGAAAAAGGTTTAATCTTTCTTTAATTAAAAGTGCTGGGCTTTCCTATTTGGTAGTGCAATGTTTCTGTATTTATTTTGTTCCGCATAGCTTGTATTTTTAAATCTGACTGATGAAATTTGTATTTCATAATCCAGTTTCAGCAAAACTCTAAAATGCTGATAGGTGAAGGAGGCAATGCTTGTCTTAGAAAGAAGTTAATGTTCCCTCAAATGTTTGCTTTTAAAAAGTTTGACTTGTTTGGGGGTAAGATATTATTCATAGAGCTATTTGAATCAAACAAGCTGGCAGAATATGTATGTATGTACCCTGGTAGTGCAGTGATTAAGTGCTTGGCTGCTAACCAAAAGGTTGGCAGTTCAAACCCTGCTAGCAGCTCCATGGGAGAAAGACCTGGCAATCTGCTTCCATAAAGATTACAGCCTACGAAACCGTATGGGGCAGTTCTACTCTGTCCTGCGGGGTCACTATGAGTCAGAATCGACTCGACAGCACATGAACAACACAACATATGTATATTTATGTATAAACAACTATACACATACACGCATATATACATATATGTGTGCATGTATGTATGTGTGTTTGTATTTTATTGTCCTCACCCTATTTGCTTTCATCTGCTGCCCATTTAAAATGTAAAAAATGAGGAAGTAGAGTGGCTTTCAGGTGAAGCTCATGGAAATGCTATTTGTGTTTTACCTTTTCTGTAGAACTTAGAGATGTCTTAGCTCTGCCCAGTCCATCTGACCCAGTAATAGAAAAATCCATTTTGAGGGGCCAGGACCTCAGGGATACAATATACGATACCTAATAAATGGGGGTTGAACTAAACCAGTGATTTCTAGCCTATTCCAAAACATGCCTTGTGGTTCTAAGGGAGGAGGCTGGGAATATTTCTTTATTGTATCTTTCTAGCTTACTAGCAAAAAGAAAGAACTCCTAGGCAGGATGGATAAAATAAGCCAAGACAAAAAGCAGAAAGAAAAAAACTCTGAGAAGGCAGAGGAGGTATCAAAATTGAAAGCTTTTTCATCGTTACTGTCATAAAACTTCGGCACAAAACTTGGCGACAGAACACGATCTGCTGTAGAGGGAGGCCACTCAGAGTCTTTATTCCTCTTGGTGTGAATCTCACTGCATTTGAACGTATTGCGTTGCAGCGAGGCTGCCCCAGACCTCGCTGGGCAGTTTCTGTGCTATGGGCTATACCGACCATGTTACCTTTCTAAAATTCAAACTATTTCTGGCCCCCAAGGGTTTTAGATAAAGGATGTGGACCTGTAGTATTCTCATTTTCATCATATTATCGTTACTGAATTTGAGTCGTGAACCGAAACCAGGGGTTATGTCAGAGAAGGGCCAACTCAGCTGTGGAAGTATCCTGAAGCGCAGGGTTGACGTCTCCAGGCCGTGGCTGTGACGCCAGGCATATGGGTTCTTGGCACAGGGGAGAGCCCATCTCCGAAGAACAGAGGGCAGTAGGTGGAGAGGAGACTATGAGCCTCACAGGAGAAAATATCAGGAGAAATACTGCTTGAGGCCTCAGATACCTACCTCCCAACACACAGGGTCTCATCAATAAGCAAAGTGCCCTTTAAATGTTTTGTTTTTATAATTTTTATCAATTTTAACATGCAGAAGTAAATATCACTTCAAAGATATCTATAAAAATGGTGATGGGGTTTGTGGCTACAGCCCAAGGGTATAGTGGGGTCCCTTGTTTCAAAGAACTGATCAATTTGTCATCCTGAGTGAAGTTATCACGGTGTGGAAAGGCTTGGTCATGAGGGTAAACTCGTGGTGGAGAGGTTTGGGGTGAAGTCCAAAGGAAAGAAATAATAATATCAACAAGGCTTATTTATTAAGAACTTATTGGGTGTCAGATGCTGTGCTAAACACTTTATGCATTATCTCAGTATTAATCCTCATCAAATCTTATGAGGTAAGTACTATTATTGCCTTCATTTTACAGATAAGGAATTTGTAACTTAGCATAGTTGGGTAATCTGTTCAAAATTTCATTCTGCTAAACATAAAATATCTGATAAACTATTAATTTGCCTGTTCTCTTAGAAGATAAGTGATAGCAACTAGAGGAACTGCTAGTCTGAATTTAATTTTGAGTGACAATGGAAAATTGGTTCACGACATGAGAACTGTAGGGAGAATTGTGGCATGAAAATTTAGGAGAATGTGAACTAGTGATCTGAGATTCCGGGAGGGTTTATCATGTTTTGCTCTGGATGCTGTCTTTGAAGAGGGACATTTACCACATGGAATCTAAGAGGATGATCGGAATGGGATGAGGGGTTGGTAAAACATTTGAGGGAAGAACAGCTGGAAGTATTTAGCCTGGAGAAGAAGATATTTAAGATTACCATCTTCAAGTCTTTAAGGGCTAGAGGAATGTGAGTTTCTCAGAAGAGCTCTGTAGAGTGGCGCTGAGATGATCATTGGAAGTTAGGCAGGTTTTTGTTGGACATGATGACAGAGTTTCCAGAAGTTGAAGGGTAGGACCAGCCGAGGGCCAGCTCCTCTGTGGAAGTATCTGTCAGGGACACACTGCAAAGAGGAGCCAACCATCAGATGGAGAATTGGTCCCCTCCAATCTTGTGACATTATGCAGTTCAAGACCAGTTCATATTTGTGCAGTAGATTTGGTTGGAAAATAAAAAATGGAAGACTGCTTGGTAAGGAGGTGGGTTTCATTTGTAGTGAACTTTATGTTAGATGTGTTGTTCTCTTTAAGAGCAACAACATTAGACTCACGTGAATTTCCTTTCACATTATTTCAATGAAGGAGTACTATTGAAATCTCATTGAAGAATCTCACAGCACCTAAGGTAACTGTGAAACTCTTAAAGGGGTTGGTGTCTCGTAGTGTTCTTGAAATCCTAAGGCACCCTCAGACTGCCTGACAGGGATATTTTATTAGGGTCAAAGACAAAGCTAATAGGTTTGGCTGGGGGGTGTGGTGTCAGTGGTCAGAAATAGGTTGATCCGTTAAAAACAGGTGCTGATTTATGAACATTCTCGAGAGTCCTTTGCTTTTGCTTCTGACAAAATAATGAAGTGCTGCCTTCTCATAGCCCATGTTTTATATTAAGTAGCTTCTGTATCTTGGACCTTATCCTCATCTATGCATTTCTTAACACTCAGCAATGTTCCTAAAGTCGATATACAGCCACAGGTGCTGTGCTATTAGAAACTTGGGAAGTCTTGTATCTGTTCAGACAAATAGGACCAAACAGCTGAAGTAAATGTAGCCTGTCACTGAAGAGAAATTATGGAGCTGTATGACTGAGGCATCTGGGCTAAGTTAATTGGGCTTGTGCATCAATTTCTGTTTTTCATTTGGAAAATAAAGAGCTCACTTTGTTGACTGTATCTACTTCACTTAATAGGTTGTGGGGTTTTTTGTTGTTGTTGTTCCCTCCTTTCCAGGTGAAAATAAGTCACCTCCTCGCCCATGTGGCTTGAATCACTCAGACTCTCTCAGTCGAAGTGACCGGATTGATGCTATAACACCAACGTTAGGCAGCAGCAACAACCAGCTCAATTCTTCATTCCTTCAAGTCTACATCCCTGATTACTCAGTGCGAGCCCTTTCAGACCTTCAGTTTGTTAAGGTAAGAGAAGAGAGGGTGGACCTGGCAACTAGATGCTGACTTCCACTGCCCTCCATCAAGCTTTCCCTTTGTCATTTTGGGGGTGCCCTGCCTTCAGTTCACATCCATAAGCCCCACCTCTAGCTACTATGCCTAAGACTCAGGTTGGGAAGAAATGTTTATCTTGCTGGCTCTATCAAGTAAGTTCTCAAATCAAATGTGGCTTTTTCAGGAAATGAGAGCTGGAGATGGAGAGGAAAAAAGTAAACTTTTTTCAAAGAATTTTCATGAGCTTACTACCCTAGTGACTTTCTGGTTGGCCCTGAAAGGGCTGAGGCCAGGAGGCTCAGAAGAGTCACTGAGGCTGGCCCCACCTCCTGAGATGGGATGGGAAGAACCCTCCTCTTATCTTCTGTCCTAGAGACAAGGACTCTTTTCTTAGTCTAAAATAAGGATAGTTTTTAGAGAATGATCCAGCTTTAGCTGATGGGAGCCTAATCACCACTTGCTAGTCCTTCTGAAATTTTGAGAGAAAATTTGGGAATGGGCTTGTATCAGTAAGAACCCACTTGTTTGCCAGAGTCAACTTGAACTTTACAAAGTGGCTCGGTTTGTACTCAAGGATGGTTTCCGTCTAGAGAAACTGCTGGGGGTCATTCCAGGGGATTTGATGTGTAACACAGTATAGAGACAAGAGAACCTAAAAATAAGCATTATCTTGGTTTCTTCTCCATGCCGTCTTCTGGCCCCAGATCTCCAGACAGCAATACCAAAATGCCTTGATGGCATCCCGGATGGACAAAACTCCTCAGTCTTCAGACAGTGAAAATACTAAAATTGAATTGACTCTTACGGAGCTGCACGACGGGTTGCCAGATGAGACGGCCAACCTGCTCAATGAACAGAACTGCGTGTCGCACAATAAAGCCAATCACAGCCTGCACAACGAGGGCACCATCTAGAGGTGCCCACCCGCCTGGCCCTTTAACCCCCAGCCTGAGGCCCTGGTCCCAGTGGGCTCAGCCTTCTGTCTGACTATGACTACCATTAGTGTGAGCTTGTATGCCATGCTGCCTCCTGCAACATTCCAAGACCAAAGACTTTGTCCCCTTCCCGGAAGCAGCCGAGGAAGACGGTGAGGGGAAGAATGGCAAATAGAGATGTGAAACTGACAGCTAGGGCATGGCATTCAAAATTTTGGAGATGAACTTCCTCCTCCCAAATAGAATCATGTTTATTTTTTCAGCTATACCTTCTATCATTATTCACTCTCGGTCTTCTTCAATTTGCATGAAGTTCAAAATCGTTGCGATTTATTTTTTCAAGAGATCATGTTTTCTAAAAGCATATTTTGCAGAGTTTTAAGTCGTTCTGTCTGAACTCTGCTGTGATCCCATGATGTGACCCTAATAGGATGGACTTGCCCCTCAAGTGGCCTTCCTTGGCTCCCCCAGGGAGGGGTACCCTTCCTCTGTGCCCCAGTGGGTCTCACTGTCAAACTTGAAGGATGAATGAAGAAAACCTTGTTAACGCAGAACCTGCCAAGCCTGTCATCACTGGGGTGTCACCTGCAGAGGGGCCTGCAGTCGCCTCTCTGAGCTCAGTGTTGTTTTCAGAATTTAAGGTTATTTATGCCCCTTTCCCTCAGGAATGCTTGACATTTGCTTGGGAATGTGATTTTTGCTCCCATTCTATGGAATTTTTATCACCAAAATGAATTTTAATGAATTTTAAATCCATGGTTTATCATTGGCAAGAGGGGAGTTGACTCCATCCTGACATTCCTCCTGGGATCTCCGGCCTAGCTGCCCTCCTCCCCCAACCTGTGCCCAGGCTTACAGAGCGTCACCCACCTCCCAGGGCCTTGCTCTTGTTACCCCAAGATGCTGCTACACAGATGCCAAATGGAAATCTTCCACAGGGCTTTTCAGTAAGCGTGTGATGTGGAGTCCAAGCTCATCCCCCGCACTGGGACATACGTAACTATCAGAACAGGAGTTGGACTTTCCAGTTGTGTTCTTTACTCTGGGCCAACCAGGCAGTCCTAGACCCGGATTTTTAAAGAAGGGGACTTTGGGGACGCCAGCCCCTGCCCCTCATTCCAGGGACCCAACGGTCCTTCTTCCCCCATCTCCCTCCCTGTGGGGCCCAGTGGTGGCTGTGTCCCCTGCTGAGGGCCCCCGTGCCTCCTCCCTCACATGCGGCCTACGCCAGAGAGGCTGCCTGTACAGCCAGGGCCAGTTTGGCCCCAAACAGGGATTCAGAAACCAAATGTGTGTTGTGGCCATTTTATGTGTGTCTCCGTCTTATTTTAATACCAAATTCACCATGTGTAGTGAGCTTAATGTCAGGAGGTGTTTCTTCAGTGACTGAGTTCTTAACTAATCTGTTTTTAAGTGTTAGCCCAAGGGATGTGTATGCATTTTGTTGGCACTTTTCATACATTGAAATGAGTCCATCCTGACCACAGTTTTCATACAGAATATCAGTACACACTGCGTCCAATCACTAGCAGCGAAGACAGCATTCTCTCCATTTGGTCTTACTGAATGAAGTGAAGCACTGGGGGTGAGCAGCAATTCTCTTCTCCCTCCTTAGTGTAGGATGTCTGTTCACCCAGGTTGGTGGATTGGGCCTGGGCGTTGTGTGGGTAGGGAGCTGTGGTTGGAAGGAGACAGCAGAACGCTGGACTGGCTTCCTGGTGAGCAGTTTGATGGCTCCCGTGTCATAAGCACGCTTGGCTCAGTATTTCCTCTGGGATGTCAGTCCTCGAGCGTCTTTCTCTGAAGGTGCCATGTTCTTTAGCGAGGGGAGTATTGCATCACTTGACAGCAGGGCGTGGGGAGTGCCCCTTGAGGGAGCTGAGTGGCCTGCTGCTGGCACCCAACCTGCCACCGTGGGATGGAGCACCCCACGGTGTAGCTTGACATTAGTGAGACCTTGCACCATGAACATCCGTTTTTGTGAACAGATCCATCCAAGTTAAAAGGTCTCAGTTTCTTAAGATGCACCTGGCTGAGCAGAGCTCCGGTGACGTAGGAACCAGAACAACCTGCAGGAGCGTGCAGAAGGGAGGTTTCCCTGTAACAAACATGGGCCCTGACCAGGTACGGGCTTCTTTCCCAACAGTACGCCACCCTCCTGGCCCAGGCAGTGCCTGCCTTCCCCATGACCTGGGTGGAACCAAGCCTGCCAGGCCGTGGCTCTTCTGACACCAAGAGCTGCTCCACCAGCTTCTCCAGGCCTGTTTCTGCTCGTCCACACACAGCCCGTCTCGGAGCTGCCTTCTGTGGCGGGGCCTCTGGAGCCAAATTAATGTGTTGATGATCTTTTTCAGAGCCCCACACCTCTTTCACACCTCTTTATGAATCCTAAACAACTGGGAGAGCCAGGGAGTGGAGGGAGGATGCCAGCTTCTGCCCCCTTGATTTGGGAGAGAAATTGATAACTTCTTAATACTGTCTTATCTGCTCAATGTGGTAGCTGCTTGAAGAGTATTCTTTTATAAAGGAGTTGATGGGATGGCTCTGCGGTGGGGCTCCCAGAAGATGAATTTTATCCTTCTAAGTTTGTATTCACTTTCTGTAAACTACTCTTTACCTTTGATTATTCACACTTTTCTGTCACAACAGGGAATCCAAAATCATTTCTGTTTGGTCTCTGAAGGAATGAAGGCTTACATTTGACTGTAGTTGTATCTGATTGGAGGAGAGCTCAAAGAGCTTCAAATAGCTTATGTCTGAGAGAACAGGTTCCTCTTCCCAGCCCTACTTCCCCTCCGGAAACTGACCTCTCAGGCTGTTAAGGGAGAAATGCTGGCTTATTGCTTCTCTGGCGCAGCAGGGGAATTATTCTGGCTTAGAAGGCCTAATGCAGTTCATGTCTGTAAAGTAGGTGGGAGTTGGGCAGACAGAGACTGTCGAGTGGCTGAAATCTCAGTGTGCAATGCTCCTCTCCTAAGGCTGCTGTTTTTTCAGGCATGGAAGGGAGTAGGGGCCCTGAAGCCCTGAACCCCAGCGGAGCCCTCACTGTGACTCTTGGGCTCCACCGTGACGCCCAGCTCTGTGACAGGCAAGAGCTTCCTATTGCTCTGAAGCAGCCACGGGCACCCCTGAGGCTCCACCTGGAGCTGGTTCCTAGTTGCCAAAGGTTCCCAGGACACTGCCTCCTCAGTAAATGGGGGGCTTTGTCCATTTTCCCCGTTCCAGATTCATCAGGCAAGAACGAAATCATAGATTTCGACTGTTGGGAAAAACAGAACCTTCGGATTTGTACATGGATATTGGGGTGCTAATCAAGTAGTTTAAACCTTGGTTCTTCACTGGTTTAGGTTGGAAAGGGCACCACATTTAACCGTGTTCTTCCCGCCTCCTCACCTTGCTTCCTGCAGAGCGCTCCATGCCTGGCAGGGCTGCTTGGCTTCCCCAATTGGGAGGCAATAGGGCTTCTTGCCATTTTCTAATGTTATTTCAAGGAACTTATTTTGAAAACATGGAATGCAGAATTTCACACTAATATGGAACATTAACTGTGAAAATACTTACCTGTGCTATTCCATTCAGTACCGTACAACTAATGGACCAGCTTTTCCAAGTCTAAGAAGATAGTGATAGACACAAGAAGAATTGCATTTCCCTAGGAAATGAAGCAACAGGAATTTGAGCTAAGCAGGGACCATGAACTTCTGCCCTCAGATTCTCTCCTCAGGTTGAGGAGCAGACAAGTAGGCCCCTGGCTGATTGAGCCTGTGTCCTGACTGGTTAAAACAAACAAACCTTCTGAAGACCAGCCAGGGATCTGTGGCCATCTTCACCTTTCCTGGTCCCAGGAGGTGAGATCTCTTGGGCAACCAAGATCACTCCACTGTTCCCCAAGGGGTGATCCCAGGCAGATGACTCCTCTGGGCTGGCACAAGAAGGCGCTCACCTTGTTTCCTGAGACCCTGGGCAAGAGAAGGCCAGCAAGGCTTGGCTTTGAGCACTGCTTTGCATGACCCACGCCCCCTGGTGGTGTGGGTGGTGGAACATCTCTCTCAGCTGTGATCCTGGAGACAAGCCTTTCTTGAAAGGGTTTGAGGAGAGTCACCGGCTGAGCTGGCAGTTGAGGGTATGTGAGGCTTCTGAGGCTCCAGGGCTTACTTCTTACTAAGGAAAGAGGCTCTCATCCAGGGTGGTGTTTGGTCCCATTCTGGGCCATGGGTTAGTGGTGCTTCTCTCCAGCAAAGGTATCTGGGCAAGCTGTAGGCTAACCCAGAACTAAGAAGGATTTAGAGAGTTGAATATTAAAGTGATTTGAGGAATTCAGAAAAATTTCTGATGTTATTTATCAATGTGCAACCTACTCAGTGGATTTTTATACCTCAGGGCCATTTGCAAATCTTTATCCTTTCATGTTTCTTTTGTGTTCAAGTGGGCTGATAGGAGAGATGAGTTCAGAGAATTCTAAGCTGAGGTTCATTTCCCTCCATTTGAGCGGCAGGGGCCACACCTCTGCCAAGCTTGCTGACATGAGGAGGGCTTTCATCTTTTTATTACTGTCCCTCAAGGCTGGGACAAGTGGGTCGTCCTCCTCTGGCACTTGGAAGCTATCTGCCTGCAATGAATGCTTGCTTGCTGGCTTTTCTTCTGCTTCCTTCTTCCCTATCTGAAGGTTCACATTCCAGAGTCCCTGGTCACCCCTAAGGACAGGAGGAGGAGATGGCAGTTCACAGCAACTGCAAAGCCTGGAACAGCTTTCCTCCCATCATCTTGGGCTGGGGACCCTCTTTACCTTTTAGACCTCTGTGGTTGGCTCAGCTCTAGTAAGCTTTCTCTCTATATGCTGGAGCCATTGACATCATCTCACTAGAATTGTTTTAAATATCTTTGGATGGTAAATACCAAGTTGTACTTGAACCAACATGGACAGACACAGGTTCTAGTGGCAAGAGAGTAAAGCTCTAGGGTTTGTATGCAAAGGTTTATATGTACACATATATCATACCAAACATGGTACAGCTCCAACATGTACCGTAACAGCGACTTGAGTGAGTACATAACATTTCCTAGAGTTTTAGTACCCACTGGGACTATGAATAGATTGAAAGAATGACTGGGAGTATTGTCTTGCCTCACTTGGGAGGGTACCTTCTGGCATTTGCCCACATCTGATTGACAAGGATTCACTTGGAAGTGATTCTCTGGGGACCAGAGTCCTTACAGATTCACCCCGGATAGAACTATCCATGCACTGGTGGGCATGGGTGGCTGCCCTTTTTTTTGGAGAACCAGGCCTCTTGGGTTTGAACAACTGGTGTCCCAGGCTCCCAGGAGTGGGAGGTAGGGACAAGTAAGGCCTTAGGACTTTCATTCCCCAGAGCCCCATACTAACTTCTTATTCATTATCCCTATGTCTGAAGTCAACTGTGAAGGTGGAGTGTATTGGTCCATTGACTTTTCTTGTGCCTGGAGTCCTTTAAATCCACAAATGTATATGCTTTATTTTATATTATTTATTATGTACATATGCCTCTACTGTTAGTACATCGTCTGTGACTAGGACGAGATCTGTTTTGAAGTCCCTCATCCATGGAACCTAGAATTTGGTTGTCCCTTAAGTTGGGTGAGAGGGCAGTGGTTTGCTTTTTTTTTTTAAACAGGTTGCTGCTCTTATGTTGGCCCTAGCATTCCCAGCCCCTTTTATTGGGCCCACCTCTATTCCTGTTGACAGTGTTTGGGATGAGGATGGAGACAGGTCTCCTGCCTTGTGGCAGGGCCTCTGTGAAATGCTTGAGGTACTTTCTTGGTGATGGTTGTGGTATAGTACGACTGTGAGACTGGAGCCTCCTTCCTCACTCACCTACCCACTCCCACGCCACACCAGGTCAGTTGCCTGACCCAACAGTGATGGCCTTTACTTCCTACTTTGGATTTCAGAATCCATCTCTCTGGAACGTGGAAACTGCCTGCCCTTGTGGGCTCTTAATAATGCCTCTTCTTGGTTTTGAGGCCCAGTGCCAGTACTGCCTCAGCCCTCCAAAAGATTCTGCTGTGTCTGATTTTCATCCTCCATAGCCTTTACTCACTGTATCATAGTGTACATTCATGCTTTTCAGCAGTGAAGTTTTCTGAACACAGTATTCAGAGCTGTGTACATAAACCTAAATAAGCACAAATGACATGTATAGGTTTCATGAGCTGATTGTCATAATGAATGCATTTTATAATTCAAATGATGTTGTAGATTTACAATCTCTCCTATTTATTTTGTACCAATTTATTTGTAAATTTTGTGATTGTTTTAAAAGGTTTTTGTTTATTTCTATTATTCTATTTAGATAAATGATTTTCTGTTCACTCTTCTAGCGGATGTGTGCTCCCTCTTTCCCCTTTCATCAGTGCAACACCAACCATCCCACCTTATTCTTTCCTGGCCCGTGCCCATCTGCATGGCTTCACTGTGGGAAAGCTGGGATTGTTCTCAGCAGGCAGCACAGCAGGGCTTTTCCACTGGACATTCACCCTCAAGTCTTGTGTTAAAAGCAAAGTGGGTTCTAGTTCTGTGCCTGCACGTTACAGCCTGGGACAGCCAATTCTGGGTGGTGGTGGTGGTCTCCTTTGCAAGAGCTGTAGTCTGTCCCCCATCACGTCATCTCTAGACCTGGACACTGAGGGTAACTACTCAAATGCCTCAGCCACTGGTTGCTCAATCCCACATAACACAGTTCAGCTGGGCAAGGTAACCGAGCCCAAAGGCCTTGTTCAGGCCTCTCCATGAGCTCTTGAGAATAGCTTTGTAGGTCCTCCTGTGCTACGCTAACCCTAGGACGAAAGTCAGAGCAGGCATGACGGTTCACCCTGAAATTAAAAACACCCAGCATGGGTGTGGTGAGGCATGTTCAGATGCTCGAGTCAGTGGGCATCCCCCGCTCCCCAACAGTTCATTGTGTGTGGCCTCCATCCTCTTCCATCACCACTTCTTTTCTAGTCTACTTACCTTCCACAGTCATGTGACTGGACCCAGAAGATCTTCCAGTTGAGCTTCCAACCCTAACTGCATCTTTTTGGGATTCTTTCTCCCTCTTAGTCTCTGTTTTACATTCCAAAGATTTGAGCCTCTTAATAACTAGTCTCTTAGTTTCCTGCCATATGTAACCATGATGCTTGCAGTCTCTTTTACTTTCACTTGTCCCATGGAAGGAAACATTTCAGTGAAGGAGCTCGGCTTTGAGACACTGCCTGACCTAGCCACTCCCTACCCCGCACCTCCACCCAATCATTGCCCCCCAGTTTCCAGAATGGAGAACGAGGTATATCTATATTCCAGTGAAGTGTTATCTTCTTGGGAGCTTGTTTGCTTTCCTTAGAAGCAGGACAGAAAGCAGCAGCAAGGCTGGGGAAGGAAAGCACTCCTGCACATCCACTCCCACCTTGCTGCTTTGGTTGGTTTTTCCTGCTTTACTCACTTTGTCTAGATGAGTCCTGAGCTTGAATCAGGAAATACTCTAAGGAAAGTGGAGGCAGTTTTTCCTACTGTGAGGATGAGATTTGCCCAAGGTGTCCCTCTCCATCCATACGCACATGTGTGTCATTTCTAAGCTTTACTGTGATGAGCTCTGGGGTTTCTAGTTCACGTAAGAAATTGTGCTCCTCAGCGCTTCTCAGCTCAGCACTTCTGAGGACACAGATACTGATTAGAGGGTCTCGTGGAGAAAGTGACGGGTACAAACTGAATGAACTTTTTATAGCCTGGAGTTGATTTCTGGAAACTTATTTTATACTTTTTGAAGGTAATTAAATTTAATAAAGAGATGATTCCTTATTAAAGCCAAAAAGTTGAATTATATTAGATGGCTAATAAATTCTTTTGCTTTCTTTGTATGATTGTTTCATCATTTTTCCTCCAAGGGCCTCATGTGTATACTCTTCCTTGCAAGAAGTCTCAGGACAAAGAAATGGTTATAGGCCCTTTTCTCCGTGACATTCAGGTGGCAAGCCATCTCCCCTGGTGGTGATCATAAGACCTGAGGATGCAAGTTTCTAAGGGGGGATCGGTTGCCAGAATTCTTTGTCAAAGTGCTTTTCCTGCTAGGGTATTCATGACTGTGGAACGCTCGGACAGGAGGCCAGCACACAACATTAATTTTAGATTGAGCCAGCTTTCCTTCCACAATTCTACATCATTGACTTGAGGGCAGTGGGTCCAAAAATGAAGTTACTTGCTTCAAAATACCCATACCCACAAGTCAGACTACCTCTGGTGAGAACCCTCTCTCAAAAGGCTGGACGTTTAATAAACAAACATTTTTCAGCATTGGGAAGGTTTGCTTGGCAAATCTTCTTTCCAAGTATCTCAGGAACTTGTGAGACTTGGAAGAGTGTTACTGTCTTTCATGGGAAGAATGTGCACTCAGCTGCGTGGGCTCTAGGTTGTGTGGGAAGGTTTATCTCGGCCCAGACTCCTCAGGCCTGGTCTACGTCACTGGCAAGGCATGGCTTTGGGAAGTGCTGGCTGGGGCGGGGGGGTTAGAGCATTTGGAGACATACATGTACTTGATTTGATTCATGAAGCTATCTAACACACCCTTACTCTAGAGTAATAAAAGAAAAATGGAGCAAAGGTATTTTGTGGGAAGAAACAGAAAGGAACCAGGCCACAAACTTGTCATTTTGTTTTAAAGTGGGAAATAAGAGATTCCTCAGAATTGCAGTGACAGCAAGCTTGAAATGAAATATTCTGTGCTCAATTGGGACTACTTTTTGCGTCAAAGCTCGTCATAGGGACGTAACTAAACTACTGTATCTTATTTTTAAAATGACATACCTTCATTGGAACAAGTCAAATTGTTGCGGCCTTGAGATGAAGACACTTGTATCTGAGGAAAGGGTGAAGATCACCCTGGCAAAGTGGTGAAAATCACCCGATTAAAGAACAGGTTCATTCTGTAAACAAATCCATTCTCTTTTTAGATGATGTACTTTCTGCTATTTCTAGATACTCAGCAGTGAGAGAACAGTGGCAAGTGCTGCTGTACTGTTAGTGGGACAGTGTGGACTCCTGGCTGTTGCCTGGTTCTGCTCACTGGGCCGGCTGCTGTGAGGGGCACGGCATCCCTGCTCCTGCGTAGTAGGGCACCATTTTTCTTCTATCTTCAAGGCTGCTCGGGTAGCGCTGTGGTAGAGACTTCGTTCTCAGGGCATCCCGAAGTTGTGCATCATTTAAAATCGTTCCATTTGAGGAAAAATTTCTTTAAGGAGAGTTGTTATGTCCTAGTCACCAAGAAAGAAGGTCGTCAGAAACATCACTATCCAGCGCTATTACTAAACCAAGTGGCTGCGTTGAGAACAATTCCATCCCTTTGAGGAACTGGGCCATTACTATATGGCAGTAGCTGGATCATAGTTACCATTTTTCCCACCATCAAACAGAGGTTAAATAGTTTCCATAACATGGAATGTGGATAAGTTTCCTATCCTAATGCAGACTTAAGTATGCAGTTGTTTGTCTCAGGCTATTTGTGGTGAAACAGCAGAGTATTTTAAAAATGCCCCAGCAGCCTTGGAAAAACTGCAGAGCGTTAAAGTTGTTGACAAAGTATTTCTTAAGTAAATAAATCTACTTTAGAAATATTTAAACATGGGTAAAGTACTTTTAAATCTGACATGTAACTGTATGTGGCTTTTGTAAGTGGTTTCTTAAAAATAATACTAACATGATTTAAGGATCTGTAGTCTGAGTTACTCTAGTTCTATTAAAAACCACTTCTAAAAGTATCTTAGAAACGGCAGCTTGAAGGGCTTGCTTTACTATTTTAGGTCTGAGCAGAGCTACGCGTATAGTAGGAAAATCTTAAGCAGTCTAAAGCAGGGCGCTAAACTTCCTTGGCTTTAAACAACTTTCCTGAAATACACCACCAGAGCTTCCTCTGTGCATCTCTGTAGACGTTCATGGACTGGGCAAGGCCTCTTGCAGAGGACGCCATCAGGGCCAGGGTCTGCTGTGACTCTGCCCAGCTGCTGAGCACTCCAGAGTCTGTTAGTTACATGCTGTCAGGCTGGGAGTTCAGTCTAGCACCCATGAAAAGGGGTGCCTGGCACTCTACGAAGTCTGAAAATAAGTGGCGTTTTCAAAATACCCAGGAAAAGATTCTCAAAAGAGATGACAGATCTGTCTTCTCATGGTTTAAAATTTCTCAGGTTTTTTAAAAAGGAAAAGTATACATTTTAAGTTCGGCTTCCTTACCTATTGGCAAGAGAGAGAGAGAGAGACTCACAATTCACGTTCTAACACAGCCCAGTTACAGCAGCACTGGCTGAGAGCCTGCCTGTGGACCTCTCACACCCTTCTAACAAGACTGGCATAGGATCTCTCACACCCTTCTAACAAGACTGGCATACAGAGAAGCACCATTCTGCTCTGGGTCTTAGACTTCTTATGGAAACCTAGCTCTTTACAAATCTGTGGTGGTGGTTCTGGAGAAAGCTGTGACCAGGGGTGGAATTCTTAACTTATCCCAGTTGTGTGCTTTTCTGTCTTTGGGCCCACTACCAGACAGTCATCTGGCTAAGAAGAAATGCTTATGTGGATAGAATACAAAAGGTGTGATGATAAAGCAAAGTAATTCTGTTGATTCTTGCTCTAAATGGGAAAATATGTAACTTCTATTATAATAACTACAGTTGCAATAAGCCACTTAGAAATTATCTGGCTGTGAGAAAATTTAAGAATATGTCAGACTGGGCAACATCTCCATCTTGGATGAGAGTGACTATAACTGGGGTGACCACACATTCCCCAAAATTTTAAAACAGAGATAGCACCTAATTGCTATCTGCAATAGCATTTCTAACCTAAAAACTTTAAAGTAGCATATATTCCCAATACCAGTTACAATGTATGTTTCTTGGCATGACTTAATCTATAGCCATATATATTTAAAGTGGTGAGGTAGTGTATCCTTGGCTAAGTTTTACTGAGCTGTGTTTCCTACCTATAAAATGAACATTAAAGAAAAGAAAAAAATCCTTACCTCACAGTCTTGTGCCAAAAAGCTTTTTGTGAAAAAATTTTAAGGCCTATGAAGTGCTGTAACTATTATCATGTTAGACTATATCAATTCTTTAAGTTTATTTTTAACCAAAAGGGATCTGGGCACATTTAGCATTTTTTAAAATGTATATTTCTTTTAAGAAAAGCAAATGTCCAATTGATGTCACTAAGCCAAACTGAAACCCACGTGGAGCCCAGTGCCTATTACAGTTGTGTTGTAGGAAGGGGTCAAAGTCAATATTAGAAATATTACCTTTATTGAATTCTAGAGCAGCTAATCTACCATTACCCTGCCCTGTTGAACAATGAAAATAAGAATGAAAGAAATTATATGAAGATTAAAGGAAGGGTCTACACCACTGTTTAAAATGTTGTAACAACTTTCACTGTACTCGTGAGGCAGTTATAACACTCGAAAGTATACAGTAATGATTCATTCTTGTTTGAAACAAGAAGTGATTGCACATGAGCTTCTGAAGTAAGTTTATTCACACTGCTTGTGCCCTCTGCTTTAGTAAGGTTCTGGCCTACACAGCCCTCTTCCCACCCTCTAATGCTCAACTTTGAAACATAGCAGTTAACCCTAGAGGGGAGAGAGCAGGCTGGAATTGGGTGGCATGAACCACAATTCTGTAAAAACTAACAGGTTTTACTCAGTTATGCTGTACTATAAGAAAGAGGTTCCTTCTTTCCTTTTCTAGGGGCTGCTCCTTTGTCTTCTTTCAGCTAAACTCTTTCTATAGATTTGTCACAGATGAGAAAAAGATTATTTTTTTGGATAACAAACAAGCATTTGTGCTATCAACCAAAAAATGTAGAAATGGAGGAGGACTTTTGCTTCATAATAGAATCCCTGTAGTCCAGACCAGATCAGTCCTAAAGCAAGGAGAGAACCTTCTTGAAAGCCACGGACAGGCAGCAGCTGGACCAGGGTCACTGAGGACACTTACAGGCTTATAAAGGGAAATGACCTCAACAGAAGACTACATATGATAATGGAAACAATGTATTTCTCCACTGATATACAATACTGTGCAATCACACTTGGTATATCCAGATCACTACAACGGACTGATAATGTAAAAAGACGAGGAGACAGTGTCACAAGCCATGATGGGAGCCACCTACGTGTAGTTCAGCCTGACTTTACCTTGACTTTCTTCATTACAATTATGAATCATCTGCAAAGAGTGTAGATACACAAAACTAAAACAAGTCTCTCTCTATAATTAAAATATTTTAAAGTCCTCAGAAACTTTCCAGAGGTACCTCTGATGGAGTCCCACCTCCCCCACTAGAACCCAAACAGGGACATCCTCTGCTCCTGTGAGTCCTGCCAGAACTTGTTTAATGGGTGCTTAGAGTTTTGGTTTTCCTCCTTATTCTTCCTCTTCTTCTTCCTCCTCCTCCTCTTCATCATCATCTTCATCATGGCAGTGCGTAATTTCCTGGGGGGCCAGTGGGAAGAGGTTGGGAGGTTTAATCTCACTAATCGACCGTGTCAACTGGTGCCTCTTGTAGTCAGTGTCTTTGAAATCCACTGATGTGCGGTTCCGGGTGGCAAGGGGGGACTCCATCTCGTTGATATCTACATGTGTGTGCTCCACTGTTGATTCATGAGGCATCTAGAAAAAAGCCAGAGGCTCAGAAAACCAGCAGAGCAAAGTAACTGCTTCCCAAATCCTGTCTCCCTAGCACTACCTCAAGCTGCTTATCCCTCTTCCTTCTTGCCACCCAAAATGTTGCCCAGGTAGTTTACTACAACCTGAAATCTAGTAAGATGGGAGAGGAGAGAATATTATTTCCTATTTTACAGCAAAAAACAGCCCTGAGACATACATCAGTATCAGAACTTCAATTCGTGCTAACAAAAGAGGAAAGTCTGCCATTCGAGTACAACTTTTAATAGAGCAGATTTCATAGAGCTGCCCTCTGTAATATTCCATCTTGATCATAATTTTTCAGACCCCCTATTGCACAACCATATAACCTGCCTGTGTGCTTTGTACATCAGAAAGAACTGATCCAAAATGTCTCCTGTGCCATCCCACAGAGCCAGGTGCAGATCTTGGCCTTAGAGTGTATCTTACTATAAATAATACCTTGAGGCTGTATTAACTCACCAAGATGTGGGCAGCTCTGAAGAGGTAGCTGAATGGGTAGTACAGCAGATTGATGAAAGAAGCTGCATAGAGGTCAGCATAACGCATCACCTGACTGGCAAAGAGGGTCTGCCGGGAGCCACTACGGAACAGGCTTCCCATCATGCCATAGCACATGTCCATGTCATGAGTTACTTTCTAAAACAAAAAACAAGACTGATTCTCAACTCATTCAACAAATATATACCGAGCACCAGCTATGTGCCAGTCCCTGTATAAAATCAGAAATACGAGTATCATTTAAACTAAATTTATTTTCCAAGTTTTTCCTGAAAACCCATTTGAATACCTTGATACGTCTTTGGATGGAACTAATATCTGGGCGCTCATTGCTGCTGCTGTCAAGGTGCCTGGAGACCAAAAAAAAAAAACTCCAGTGAAACGCTCATGAGGATACTTCTTACACTTAGCTGATTGGCAGAGGTTTTGGGGGAAGAAATTTTTACAATTAGGAAACTTACTTGTAGAGTTCAGCCAAGAAAATATCCAAGCTCTGAAGCTCTTCGAAAAGTGCTAGTTAAGGTTTGGAAGGAAAAGGAAAACATTTTAAATAAGTAAAAAGCATCCAGTTTTTAATTGCTACTGAAGCTAAATTGAAAGGCTGTAGATAGGACCAAAAAGTATAGCCTGGCACTAAGGTGCTACAGATGAGTATCTAAAATGACCTCCTCCTTCCCAGAACTGCAGGGAAACCCACTGACGCTGCTTGGATGGAGGCTGGTATGATAAGGAGCAGCCAAGCACCAGAATCTCCTCTAAGTTCCTGTCCTCCAACCTGAACACCACTGACAAGTCTCTCTCCCAGCTGCGAGCCAATTCTAGCTCACAAGTGCCAATCCGTGGCATCTCAGGTGCACTCAGGAGGCAAGTGCTAGCAGTTCCATGTTCAGATGAAGAAATGAGGATTAGGAGACTTGCCCAAAGTCACAGGTCGAGAAAACAGGAGAGCCAAATCAATTCGATTTCTAAAACTTCAGAGGTGGAAAGTTGAAAATGTGGGTGAAAGGCTAGCCAGAAAATCCCACTGATGAGCACACACAATAGGAACAGTTAACAGCCAGCACCTATTGCACACTTTCTGTGTGTTCCAGTCTTCTCAACCAGGGTTCCTCAAGAGAAGTAAGCCCTAACACATCTGTTATTATGTAATAAATGAACTCTTCTTCTACCTACCATTTTTGGGAAAATTGAGGAAAGTCACTCAAATCATTTTCTGTGTTTGTGGTTCAGATGAGGAGCCTTAGTTGAGAAGGGCTGCCACTTGTATCTGCTTTATACGCATACTACCTCAGTTAATTCTCATCTACTTTTTGAGGCAGGTATCATGATTATCCTCATTTTATATCTGAGGAAATGGGCACAGGGTAATTTGCCCAAGGGCATGCAGAGAATAAGTGGTGGAGCCTTGATTCCCACCTCAGGCAGGCTGAGTTTCCGAGTCAGTGCCTTTCACCAGGCTGTGGGTGGTGCTCTCTACGGTTTGGGTGCTGAACATCTCTGCATGACTAGAGCCACAGGTGAATTCAGTGTACATGCAAACTAAAATAAACCCGTTGCCGTCGAGTCGATTCCAACTCATAGCAACCCTATAGGACAGAACAGAAATGCCCCATAGGGTTTCCAAGGAGCACCTGGTGGATTTGAACTGCCGACCTTTTAGTTAGCAGACATAGTTCTTAACCACTGAGCCATCAGTGTACACAGCGTAGCTTAATTCAGAGAACGCAATTTTGCTTCATTCTCTACTTCTCAGAAGAGCAAACGAAAACTACCAGGAGATGATTAACATTCAGAGCCGTCACTGCCCCAGAATCACAGATCCGAGCTGGGAGCAGAGACTGGGACTATTAGGTGTGGTGGAGAAATGAGGGACTACACAGGAAAGTAGAGTTCCAGACTCACATTTAGATAGCAACACTCTCTACTTAACCTTGAAAGAATTCAAGAAGAAAGTTAAACAAAAGCTCTCAGGTCTCTCAAATTCTAGAGTTCTGTGAAATATGTGGCTATTCTAATGGGAAGGAGGTGTCCAAGCATCAGGGCCCACTTCTGACCACCCCTGATCCCCTCCATACAAAGTAACAGGAGGACTGATCCAAAGCTGGCCATGGAGATATAAACTAGCTGTGTCAAAGGTTTATGAAAGAAGAGTTAATGGCTGCTTACAACTCTTGTCAGTCCAGACATGCAGCTCCTGTGCAAGTTCAGGGATCACCAAAAAAGTTCGCCACCCTTGCCGTTTCTTTGATTTTAAAATGTCCCCAAAAATGTGATCTCCAATGTACAAAATGTCCTTGCCCTTCGCTCCCAACAGATCACAGATTGTATCAGATGAACCTGAAACAATGGAATGAACAATGTGAAAAAAACGTTGCCATGTTAAAACCATAAAATCATTCAATACTGTGCAGATTATCAGTTTTATTCTTACAGTTATGTGAGGGACAGACTGGAGGAAAGGCTCTTTTTTTTCCCCCACTATTCTTTATATTGCCTCTAAGACAACGCCTTCAGCTCCACTGTTCTGACGAGATCTCTTGATCACCAAACCCAAGACGAACAAAACTACATTTTCTCAGCTTTTGTAAATCTAACGTTCAAAAGTACCATCACCATTTTCCATCATGGATCTGTCATTAATGTGGTTTTGCTCAGCTGTTTCTAACTCCACCATAATCTGTCCACAGGAGCTCCTTGAAACCTTCTTGGCAATCCCTTGAGAATCATCCCAAATAATTCCAGGTCACTGAGAAAAAGCCTCAAATAGGTAAAAGAAGAAAGGGAGAAAACTGATCCTTCTAGTGAAGACCAGAGATTCATTAGGACATACAACTTCTCAAACCCTTCTCCCTGACTCCTGCTGCACCAGTAGGTGAATGTCGTATTTATCTACCTTGAGTAGATAAAGTCTTTAGGATACTTAAGAGTAAACATGGCACTATGCCAGGAGGACACCAAAACTTTCCGAGAGACGTCTGAGCAAGGACTGACATTAGGAAGTCTGACTCACCTCCTGAGTAGACGATGCCATGCTGTAAGGGGCCGGTGTAGGTGCCAATTTTCAGCTTGCCAGTTTTCTGTGTGAAGAGAATATGGAATTTGTAATACTTATCATTCTATCACAATATCCACCCAAAATGCTAGGTGGCCAGCCAGCCAAATGAACGGCATTTATTTTTCTGATTTAGTGACTTGTTTGGCTACCTCAGTTAAAAACCATAACCCTTACATTAATTTCAAAAGAGAGATAAGGCTAATTTGTTATTAAAACAAAACAAAAAACCTGTTTCCTTAGGGAGAGTATGAGTGGGAGAAGGAGAAACATGAAGGACAGCGTGCTAGCACACAGATCATCCTCTGGACTTACAGTATCCACTTGGCGCAACACTGTGCCTTCTCCAAAAAAGAGTGGTTTCCGTGCATCCACCAAGATCAGGTCAAAGTAGGACTGCCATGGTCGATGGGAGCTCCCAGGCTGGTGACGGAGAAACAGCAGAGGCTGAAACAGCACTCCTTACCTTAAGGCACTAATACTTAATCTCACTCAGATGCAAGGAATGTAGAAATACTAAGTATAGCCAGAAGAGCTCACTATTTTATCAAACATTTATTGTGTCTTATTATAAACCACGTCCTTTTGGAAGCAGACAGGGTATAAATAATAAGTCAACTAATAATCTCTACATCTTAAATCATATTATCTAATACTGAATTACAGTAACTTACTTCACAGCAATTTAATACATGAAAGAAAGTGTACTCACACTCTGAAATATACTTAAAGGAGCTACGAAGAGATGCAGATTAAGAAGAGGTGGATCAGCATCAGAACTAAAGTGTACAAACTAACATGGAACTATTATTAGGAAATTTTACTCTTATGTTCTCAAAATGATGGCTCTAAGACCATACTGGCCTTTGGCTCATATTGCAAACACTAAGAAGTTACTCCCATTAAAATTATTTCCAGCCTGAGATGGAACCATAGTAGTAACCTTTTACGACCAAACTGAAGAACACTGCACACTATGCAGTGGTCTCAAACACTGACATTTATTCACAGAAGCCAAGGACAAACACTCCACAAATATGCAACTAAGTAGCAATGGATATTTCTTTTTTTCTTTTTAATTGTGCTTTAAGTGAAAGTTTACAATTCAAGTTAGTCTCTCAGACAAAAATTTATACATATACTGTTACGTGACCCTAGTTGCTCTCCCTGTACTGTGACAGCACACTCCTCCTTTCCACCCCGGACTTCCCGTGTCCATTCAACCAGCTCCTGACCCTCTCTGCATTCTCATCTTACCTCTGGACAGGAGCTGCCCATTTAGTCTCACGTATCTACTTGAGCTAAGAAGTATCATTTTATGTCCCATAGTCCAGTCTAATCTTTGAAGAGTTGGCCTTGGGAATGGTTTTAGTTTTGGGCTTACAGAGTCCAGGGGCCATGTCTTCAGGGATCCCCCCAGTCTCAGTTAAACTATTAAGTCTGGTCTGTCTACCAGAATTTGTTTTGCACCCCACTTTCCTCCTGCTCCATCAGGGACTCTCTGTTGTGTTCCCTGTCAGGGCAGTCATTGGTGGTAGCCGGGCACCATCTACTTTTTCTGGACTCAGGCTGATGGAGTCTCTGGTTTATGTGGCCCTTTCTGTCTCTTGTGCTACTACTTTCCTTGTGTCTTTGGTGTTCTTTATTCTCCTTTACTCCAGGTGGGTTGGGACCAATTGATGCATCTTAGATGACCGCTCGCTAGCTTTTAAGACCCCAGACGCCACTCACCAAAGCGGAATGCAGAACATTTTCTTAATAAACTCTGTTATGCCAATTGACCTAGATGTCCCCTGAAACCATGGTCACAATTAGGAATAAGACTTCTCGGCTAAATATCAAGGTTAACTGTTCTCTTGGCATAAAACTGAGCAGTAACTAAGCACTATCTAGAAGTTGTTGAGAATATACACGTTCAAATTTTGTTTCTTTTAATCAAATATTCTTCCTCAACCTGGAAAATTCCTTTTATTGTCACGAAATATAACAATGCTGCTTTGAACTTCTTGAGCATAAAATTATTCTGATCCCATCCCAATAAATACCACATGAATATCCCTTTTATGTCTGTTTACAAAGTACTCAAATTGCTAGTGACTTAAAATCCACTAGTTCATGAATTACTTCTAATGTTAATGAAGAGTAGGCCATTTTCTGGATGGGTGCTGACCAATTCCTTCCCCTCAATATTCCAGGATGATTAAATGCACTCATTGTTACTAAAGCAATGGTCTATTAAGTTACATAGAGTACCTTGGGGCCATGTGGGAAATCAAATAGGTAAGTCATAATTTTCTGGAGGAGGAAAAAAAAAAAGGCAACATAAGGTCCATATACTACTTCTACAAAAGACATATAACATCTAAAAAAAAAAAAAAAAAATCACATGCAAGCTTTTAATAAAACATGTCTTTCAATATAGGATTCTTTACATTCTTGTTACTTTTAAATTTTGTGAAATCACAGCAGAGGAAGCCAGAAATTAATTGCCTCATCATAACAAAAAAAAAAAAAAAATAGCTTCTGACACTGTAAGATGTACACTTCCATCTAGGAGATATTTTTGTATAGATTCATCCATATATCCCTATCCAATTCCCCTAGTGGCCTGAGACACACATTTGGAGGTAAGGGGCATCTGAGGGGAGGGCACAGAGAAAACAACATACTGCCTTGGCCTTGTTACACGGTCCCTAACCAACCACAGGCTTTATAAGATCACCGACTTCAAATCACTAGATTTCTAAATCAAAACGTTACATAAAGAGGATTGGGAAGGGCTAAGCTTCTTATTAGTGCTATAAACTTGTAACTGTCTTAGCAAAAGTAAGATAAGGTTAAAGAGTTAAATCAGTATTTCCATATGCTTCAATCATGGCAGAAAACATGGGCTAGTCAATTTTGATGGCTAAGAGTCAAGACATCTTTGCACCATCTACTGTTTTCGGGGTCCAAACGCAGAGAAGGAATGTATACAGATGCAATAAACGGTGTGGGCAAACTCAACACAATGATTTCTCTGGTTATATAAATGATGCTCCACAGAAGCCACTTTAGTCAGCACAAATGTTTTAATTGTTATCAGGGAAAATACTGTAGTCAAAAAGGAGGTTCTACAAATACTTAGAAAAATTTGAAAACCACTCTGGGATAGCCCTTATTGCTACGTGTTTGCTTTTTTCTACTCTGCTTTCAAATGAAAAGACAAAAAACTACTCTCACTTAATAAACTATCATCTTCCTCATTACCTTCACTGTTCTTTTAAGATCAAAATATAAAACACATAATTCCTCTGTATAAATAAACAGACCAATATGAATATTCAACACTCACATCTGTATATTTATAGTCGCTGTTGGTGGCAAGAAATACTTTCCCTACTTCCTTCATCCGGCTCAGAAGCAACGGCAGTTTTCCCTGAAATGTAATGTGATGATAAGAGAAACATTAAAACAAACATTTTTACATTTACACTTAAGAGCAGTCATGTACTGGATAAACCACTTTTGCCCATTGAAACAGGAATAGGAGATCCCCTTCAAAGGTTTGTTTTAGAATTTTACATTTAAAAGCTCATATTATCACCATGCATGAATAAGGTATTAACACATGTAATATACACAATGTATGTAACACACAGATTTGTATATAAAATTATATATATATATAATGATTATATGGTTGTTAACAATGTCTCATTATAACTGCCTCAGGAAAGTTTAAATTACCTTGTCATTTCCTGAAATATGTCAGTTTGGTGTGTTAGAGATCAAAAGAACCTGATTTTAAACATCACCAACAAAATACTCCATGTGGAGATTATTAGATAGCTTCACTGTGTCTATTTTGGTCTTATAAAACACCTTGCAGAACGAAATGACGTGCTGGATAGCAACCTAGAAATGCTCAGACTTACCTGCAGATAAGTGAGGAAATTCTAACTCCCGATATGCCTAGAAAGAAAGACACCCTTTCCTTCTCCTACAGTAAATAGGGTGAATTTGAGTAAACGCACTCAAATTCTCCAGGAGCCCTCCCTGCTCAGTGCTTGTTCTTGAAACAATGGGGTGTAGGGGTACAAAGACTGAAAACAACAGAAAATCTTTACCAAAGTGCTTTGAGAAAATATTGTGTACTGCTACTTTTACTCTGTAGGAAAGGAAGCGGCATCTCATTTCTAGGGTGTGTATGTGTTTTACTTTTTATTTTGAAGTAATTTTAGACTTACAAAAAAGTTGTGGAAATAGTACAGAGTTCCCATATACCCTTCATCCAGCTTCCCCTAATATTAGCATCTTACATAACCACAATATAATTATCAAAACTAAGAAATTAGCATTGGTACAATACTATTAACTACAAATTTTTTTTTCAGATTTTACCAGCTTTTCCACTCTCTTAACGATATTTTAAAGCTTTCCTTATTATTCTCTGCTGATATGTTAAAGGTGTTTTTAAATAACAACCACATATATGCACATCATTTTTGAGATGATCTAGTACAGTGGTTATGATTTGGGTTAGATTTGGGTATAAATCCTGGCTTTGCTACTAATTGGGTGTTATTTAGTCCCCTCTATTCCTCAGTTTCTTCATCTATAAAAAGGTAACAATAATACCTAACTCAGGGTTATAAAGAAGATTAAATGGGACAATGCATCTAAATCACTTAGTACAGTGATATGCACATATTAATAAGGACTCTAGCTGCTATTATTATGTTGTTATGCTGTTGTTAGGTGTCACTGAGTCAGTTCTGACTCATAGCGACCCTATAGGATAGAGTAGAAATGCCCCATAGGGTTTCCAAGGAGCAGCTGGTAGATTTGAATGGCTGACTTTTTGGTTAGCAGCCGACCTCTTAACCACTACACCAAATGAAATACAGGGTCTTCTCGCCTACCAGCAAACAGGAAAAAATACACTAAGACCTATGCTCTGACAAGCCCTGGTGGCACAATGGTTAAGCACTCGGCTGCTAACGGAAAGGTCTAGGGTTTAAACCCATCAGCAGCTCTGCGGAAGAAAAGACCTGGCGATCTGCTTCTGTAAAGATTACAGCCTAGGAAACCCTCTACTCTGCCGTATCGGGTTGCTAGGCATCAGGATCAATCTGATGGCACACAACAACAATGACAATGCTCTAGCTAAAATCTCTTGGTGATTACACCTAGCACATATTAAGCCAAGACAAAGAAATATCTTCCCTTGCCCATTTCACTGTAAGAAGGCTTGTTATTCACTTCTCTCCCAGGTAAAATAAGCTATCATGCAGATCTGTTTTCCTCTTTATTACTTACATCTTTGACTACATACTTCTCAAGACTTTCAACCGTCTTTTCCTTAAGGGAGCCCTAGGGGTTAGAAGAAAAAGCAGTAAGAACAAAATCAGTTATTAACATTTAGTTTATAAGAAAAATTCTGTCTACTATCAACCCAAACACATTTCTTAAGCATTTACCAAAATGGAAAAGTAGATAAACTAGGCCAGGGAAAAGTGGATACACTAGAGAAGGCGGCCAGGGAAAAGTGATAAATGAGAGAAGACGACCAGGGGAGAACGGCAGGTACGATTTGCTGCTACTCTGCCTCCAAATTTGTCTTCAAAATATAAAACTGCTGCTATTTTAAACTAGAAGTCAAACGACATTTTATATTCAGTACAGTTTATAGTAAATGTTAATTTAATATTAATTAATGTTATTAGTTGGGGAGAGGTTCTTGGACAAAACAAATGAACCAAAATCATTCACAAGGGGCATGGTAAGTATAATATCATCCACTGCAATCTCTTCTAAGTAAGTTTGGGAAATACAAACGAAAATAAGATCTAGAAGCCAAGCACCAACTTGAGGAGAGATAAGCATTACCTTTAAATCGGACAGGCAAAGACAAGAACAAATGTATTCTAGAGACCTATCACTAGGGGGCAAATCGTTTTTTTTTTTTTAAACAAAGGAAAAATTCTGATTCGTTTGCACTGAGAAAGTTAATGTCAGATCATAAAACACATGCCACATAGTGAGCAGGTGAAGAAATAGCTTCTAGGTACCTTGTAATGAACCCAATCAACGGCATCTCTTACATCCTGGAACATACTCCGGTAGGACATGAAGAGGTCTCCATCTTTAAATCCTGTATCACAGCTGTAGAAAGAGGAAAGGAACATGATAGGGAACCCAAAAGAGGGTAAATCAAATGAATATCAAAAACTGCCCAGGGGACCCAAAGGTTCCGTATCACATGGGTAATGGCTGGGTCTGATCAGGAAAATAATTACTCCCTAATGAAAAATCCATTTTTGACTGCCAGAAATGGCAATAGTATTCAATGGAATACAGTCATTTTGAACAAATATAAAGTGAAAGAAGACTACAACGAATGGAAGCTAAATGGTCAAATTTCCAAATATATCAGGTTCTTTTATTCATTTTTAAAAAACAGGTTCCCATCAAAGAAACATCTAAAAATAAAACTGGTAATTTAGGTTTTCCCCACCCTGAATTTGACACTGTCCCTATGTAAAAAGTTATTGCCATTTTCTATTCAGTTTAGTGACTCAGCTCTCCACCAAATTTAGTGCCTTGAAGTGGCTAAGGCCTAACAAGGATAAGAGGTTAGCAAACTCTGACTTATATGCCTAACCTTTCAGCCATCACTATACAAGTCTCCCCAAAAGGAGAGAATAACTTGTTCAAGACTTTGGCAAAATTTTACTTCAGAGAAAATAAGTTGCATTTATTCTTCAGTCAAGTCTTGTGCCTGGTAATGAAACTAACTGCCATCCCTGAATGGCTCCTGGGTAGCTGCTGTGAAATGAGTTGGGGGGTTTTAGTGTAATTCTGCTTAGACAGATAATCACCACACAAACCTCCCACTCAGTTGTCACAATTAGCACCTCTGCTGGCGTCTTCATTCCCAGGAGAAGCCAATCAGAAGTGGTCCCTTCCAAACATGGCTGCAGCACACTGGCAAGGACAGGGGCCGTGTGGGAGGTGAGAGCCTGCATGGAGCTGCTGCTGCTGTCCCATCTCTCAGGCTGGCAATGTGGCATCTCTCACTAGCACTAAATTCACTTCAGAAAAGCAGAAAAGACCTACAATGGCCAGTTCTCTAAAACCCTGTACATTAATTAAAAAATCAATTGGAAAAAGAAAATTATAGTATACACATACCTGGCATATCTGGGACAATTAGTAAAAAAATCTACTAGGCAGGCCAACAGGTAGGTCTCTGAAAAATGAAGAATAGATATTCATAAGCTATTCAAACTTATTTCATTATCTCCCTCGAGCAAAGATAAACGGTCATGAAAAGAAGGGAAAGCATCAGTGTATATATAAGCATAGAATGAGTCTACCTGGTAGGTTGAATAGTGTGTTCAAAATGTAAAATCTTTCAGTGTCATCCCGTTGGATAAATTTATTTGGATACTGCTCTCTAGTTTCTGGTCTGAAAGAAAATTTTAAAAATTAACTGGTACTTAAACAGTTAACATAATAACCATGGGATACAGTCATTATTTAAAAAATTCATTTAAATTCTTTAGTGGTTATGTGCCAGGCAGGGCTCCAAATATTACACATGCATAGCTATGAAGATGTACAAACTTGGGTTCCAGCCCTTTAAGAGTTCTCAGTCTGGTAGGGGACATGAGTCACGTATACAGACAATAATAACAAGGTAAAAAATCACAACTAACACAAGAGAAGTACAAAGAGCTAGGAGAAAACTGAGGAAGGGGAGACCATGTGAACTTGCGGAGTAGAGAAGAGTGACTGTGAAGAGTGAGGAGAGGAAAACCTAGGGAGGATTCATGAGAACGGTGGCGTATCAGCTGGACCTTAAAGGCTAGGTGGTCAGTTCAGGAACTAGTCCAGTTTGACTAAAAAATGGGAGCAGAGAAAAATAAAGACAGAACAATGGGCTGAAACTGATCATGCTATTGTTCTTTTACTGCATTCAGGTGCATTCAGGGGTGACGGTGCCACCGACAGTTTTTAAGCAGAGATAAAATCATCAGAGCCAAGTTCTGAGAAACACTGACTTAGTAGCTGGGTTTAGGATAGGAAAGAAGATGTAGATAAACTAGAAAATGTAAACCAGACAATGTAGATAAACTAGAGAAAGATGTAGTATGTTGCAAAAATAGCCACAAATGCTCCCCATCCCTTTGCAATGTGACTTGGCAGCTCCTCCCATCAAAAGGCTGAGTATATTTCTCCTCCAACCTTTGAATCTAGGCTTAAACATTAGCAAATGGGAACCAAGCAGACACTGGAAAACATTTGTATTTTGGGCCTTGCCCTCTCTTACTGCGCTGGAACCCTAACACCACTACATATTGAGACTGAGACAGCCTGCGGAGGATAAAAGGCTACACGGAGAAATAAAGCGTTCCAGCCAACTGTCGGAAGATAAAAGCCAACGTGGAGAAATAAAGCATTCCAGCCAACTGCCAGACATGTGAGGGAGGGCATTCTAGATCAGCTGCCAACTGACCCACCAGATGATCACAGACACATGAAAGAGTCCAGAGAGATGGGCTGAGTACCCCCAGCTCTCCCTAAGGTGTCTCTGCGAGGTTGGTGGTACCATTCACAGAAATATGAAAACCGGTAAGGTGCAAGTATAAGAGGAGTTCTATTTTGCATATAAGGAGCCCTGGTGGTGCAATGGTTAAGTGATAGGCTGCTAACCAAAAGGTTGGCAGTTCAAATTCACCAACAGCAACAGGGAAGAAAAGACCTGGCGAACTGCTCCCATAAAGATTACAGCCTAGGAAACCCTATGGGGCAGTTTTACTCTGTCCTATAGGGTCGCTATGAGTTGGAATCAACTTCACGGCAGTGGGTTTTTTTTTTTGTTTGTTTTGTTTTGTTTTTTTGGCTTTAAGTAAAGATTTTAAGCAGGCAAATAGAAACATAAGTCAAGAACTTACAGAAACAGAGATTCGGACTTGAGAGCTAACGAGGATCATCTACACATAGGTAATAGATGACGTCAAGAAAACCATTAGAGTAGATGAGGCCGCTTAGAGTGCAGAGAAGGAAGAGAAGAGACTGAGAACACAACCAAGGAGAAAAAAAGCCAGTGAAAAGAACAGACATTGTTAGGGATGCACAAAAACCTCAGAGAGTGAAATAAAACAATTCAAGAAAAGGAAGAGGATCATCAATAAAAAAAAAGTTACAGAGAAACCAAAAAAGAAGACTGAAATATAAAAATACAGTTTTCACAATGAATGTATGAAGATTAAGAATTTAAATAAAGGAAACCAAATTTAAAGTTCATGCCTGGAGTAACTTGGATAACTTCCTGCTTGAGTTTGTTAACTAGAAATGGCATAAACGCCAGTCAAGAATATAAAATTACATTAGCTCCCTGTCTTAGTTACTCTTCTGAAATAAGAGTTCCTAATAAAGAATAACTTGGTGGAATATTTCATCTTCTAGACATTTAAGATTTTATGTAATAAAAATTAAGGTAGAAGGCAATAGTACTGATATACTCTCCCCAGCCGGGTTTAGTAAGATGACGTCTCCTTATAGGTAATCTTTAAAGAGCAATTCCTTTAAGGATAGTTACAGTTATTTATTAGGCAGTTAGAACCCAAAGTGACTTATATTAGCAATTACATTCTGTTTATATTAAGTGCCTTATGCTATTATATATTTAAAAGAAAAATCAATTCAGGTGAAGGTATTGTATCATAAAGGAATGCTAGACTTGGAATTGAAAATGGTTATAGTCCAGATTATTGCTAACCTTCTGTGACCCAGAGAATAAAGATGTGACCTCAGTATTACCCTGTTCTAACTTTAAAAGCCTCTAAGGTCCAAAAAACAAGTTCCCAAGACATGTAAGGTGATGCCTGATAGAGCCCACTTTACTTCAATAGCTCTCTCTCCCTTTCCCTCCATCCTCACTCTCTCCTTCTCCATTGGCTTTTCCTTTTTGACTCCAAAGACTGCACAGTGCTAAGTGCTATTTGAATCATTGTGCATTTACTCATAAATGAGTTACTTTTAAAGCACGATTACAGGTATTTCCAAAGGAACTATTTGGAAACTTTACTGGCTTATTTGGGTAGAGGGGAGGACTGTGGGTCTTGAGTTAGTAAATTTGATTGCAGTATTTATTTATAGAACTGATTCTCTTACTTTTCTTCTCTGCCTACAACACACCCCCAACCTCTGCCATAACACAAAAATCCCTCTTCAGATGTTAATAAATAGAACCCTGGTTCATCTTCCTTGGAATTCTGAATTATAAGTGATAATATCTGCATATAAAATAGGTTACTAGTACCACTTGCAATCACTTTACTTTCCAAGTCCTGCCTCCTGATACTCATGGATCTTGAACAAAGCCCTCATGAAAGGAAGAGGAAAAGAAAGGCGGATGGAACCATGGACTGCCCATGGTGGGGTGTTTACTTCACACTCTTCTCACTATGTATGCGTAGGCACCTTGGGAGCCTGTCTAAGGTCTCTAATGTCAGCTGAAGGGTCTTGTATCAGATGCTTCAATTCCAAGTGGGGCACTGCTGTGACCACAGATTTAAAGGAAGCTCTCATGTAGTTCCAGTTAGTTTGTGCCTCCTATCACAAAAGGTATTTACCAAAAAGACAACTGTCTCTGTAACAATTTCAATGTAGCCTGTGCAGTTTTTATTATTTTGCCATTGAAAATGAGTAATATATGGAAAAGTTACATAAGAGATTGACACTTAACCTATTCTGGTTTTAAGACTTGGTCTTCTGACCCTAATACAGTGTCAGTAGTAAATTAGGTAGTATAACAGTAGAGAAGATATATATTTGTAAAGCCATAATTTAGAAACGTGGAATTGTGCTATTGTGTTTTTTAAAAAATAATTGGGAAGTTTTCACAAAACAATACAGTAGATACTAAATTTTATCTAGGGTTTACTAGAAAAATTCAAGTTAGCAATAGTGGGAATATTCTGATTATGAAAATAAAGCTTATCCTTATTTGTTTTAAATATTACCCTGTATTTGTTTTTAAACTTTGTTTTAAAAAAATTTTAACCACACAATCAAATGTCTTAAGTTGCTCATGAATATATAAAAAATAATTTATTAGCTGTTAATAATCTCTTAGTCATTTAAATTGCTGTAGTTTTAAAATTTTCAAAGCACTTTTATGTACACACCTCTTTTGAACACCTACCTGAGAACTGTATTAAAAAGGAGAAAATAAAAATCTTAGAATTTCAAATAAATCAAAACTTCTACAGCTCTTTATTGGCAAGTTTCAAGATTCAGCTCTGTTGGATGCTGCATAATTAGAAGGCACTTAATGTCAACAAAATCTAACTGCTAACCATATTTATAAGTCAGCTTAGTTTAGGTTCTAACTGCCTAATAAATAACTATTAACTATTCTTATGTAAAGGATATGCTCGTTAATGGTGGAGGGGGCAGGAAAGTATATTATACCTAGGGGAGACAATGTCGCCTTTACACTGACTATAAAAACAGTAGAAAGAGGCTAAAGGTTCTTTGTACTCACCCCCTTATGAAATTAAATCCATGTGCACAGACCAAAAGGTTTCCATAAGCATCAACTTTCAAAAGATTTCCATACAGTGTGTCAAAGACAAGTCCCCTAAGTGAAAATGAAGAAATCCTTGATAAAGCAAATTAATAGAGGCAATAATTTCACATAGTACTTACTACTCTGCTCCACCACCATGAACCAACCTCATCTAGTTCAAACTTTGTAGCAACTCAAGTATGCCTCAGAACAATACCTTAGGGGCTAAAGCACGTGAATAAAATCTTAAAAATTAATCCCAGAGGAAATGAAAAAGATTTACTCTGTCCAGATAAATCATCATAACTGTTTTCAGTAAGGTATGAGACCTTAATCAAACAAGGTATAAAGTATAATTTCTCTTAATACAGTTGGTACCATTCAAAAACATTTTTTTTAATTTTCTTGGACAATTTAGCAGGCTTATAATTCCATCTACTGGATGATGTATATGAGGAATACATGATGGCATCTAAAATAAGCATCATCTTAATCTCGAATCTTCCCAATCAAATCCAGAGATGCAAACTGCCAAGAAGGCTAAGTGTACACAAGTTAAGTGTATTAGCAAAGCAAGTAACTTCTCTCCAACAGCCAAAGGTAGGAGCAACTGTGATTACTGCCCATCAGTTTTAATGATCCCTTTTCTTTCCACATAAGTAGGTCTTCTACAGTAGCAATAAGCTAAGCTAAATTCAAGAACACAAAAGATATGGGGTGCATTAAAAAGTTCACGGTAATTTCAGGACCAACACCAACCCCCCCAAATAAACAAAAAGCCTTTGGATTTTTTTTTGGGGGGGGGAGGGGGGTTCAGGGATGAATATGGAATTATTAATTTTAGGGGTAGTGGGAGAAGCCTTAGTCCAAAAATATCTTGAAAAATTACCTGGTAGGAAATGTAGAATCATAAGCAAAGCCGAGCAGCTCCTGGGGATAGCCAATAGAAACTAATCTCTCCACAGTGAGCTCAAATCCGAGAGACTCATACTCCGGGGACTTGTATACTGCATAAAGAGGAGGTTCTCATTAGTCAGCATAAAAGAAGGGCAATTAAAATAGAAGGCAAATGAGTAAGTTCTTACTCTCCCAATTCCCCTCTCCTCCTAAATTTGCCATTTTTCTTCTTCCCCCTCAAGCTCATGTTCTGTACTGCCCGAGTAATTAGAGAACTTCATTGTTTGACTGTGAAGATAGGTCATGTATTAGAGCAGGAACAGCAGCAACAAGATGAATTATCAAACACTTCAGAATAGTTCCTTCATTCTTAGGAAATCTATTCCAAAAATGTTTTTCCTTTAAATACTCTTCATTTGCACAATTTAAAGGCAGAAAAAAAACTAATATAAACAGTTGTGATATTAACATGAGAATATATGTAAACAGAAAACTAGGTAAGAGAAGTCTATATATATTGAACACTCCACTGATGTGTGTAACTGGTATAAGAATCCTTCAAAATCAGCTTTTTTTTTTTTTTAACAGTCTAATTTCTTTTTGGAACTGCTATTTGGCTTTGGTAGTTACTTTATACTCATTCTTCAATAAGCATATTTAATTGTACATCAGGACTAACTTGTTTTTTTTATCAGCCCTAACAATGTTATAAGTCATCAAAATTGTATGTTAAAGGTTACTGTTGCAAATCAAAGTTACTGTTGCAAATCAACCATAAAAAGACATGTCTGAGACATCTAGGAAAATGTGGATGTGAACTGGGAATCAAGACATCTAAAGAATTATGACTCATTAGATTATGGCCTGGTAGGTATGTGTGCAAGTGTATGTATAAAATATGTATCTCTCTCTTTATCTAGTCAATTCAGCATACCAAGGCAGTTACAGGGATATTGGGGGTGGGGGTTCACTTTACTATTTTTTCTATTATATGTCTGAAATTTTCCATAATGAAAAACTTTTTAGTTATCCCACCAGTTCAACATTTAAAAAAAAAAAAAAAAAAAAAGTTGTTCCTCTAAATAGGTTTCCTCCAAATGAAATATTTAGGTAAGAATCCTTCCGAGTCCCTAGGAATGGTAAACCATATTAAAATAATAATAATAAAAAGACCTATCAGCTTGCTAAGTGCCAAATGAAGCAGAAACATCCATTCTATTCTTGTAATCTTATAATAATAAACTATTATATTATTATAGTTCTTCTGTTTACTATTAGCATCATTTAGCCTATGGTTCAAACTGATTTTTCAGTGTAATTAGTTTGTGCATCCAAGTTAGTGCTAATATTTCAGTAAGTTTCAACTTTCCCTTCCAAAAGCACTGCCTTAGAATATTTCCAGAAATACATAAAAGAAGCCAGTAATACTGGCTGCCTCCAAAGACAGGAACTGCGTGGTAAGAGACGGGAAGGAAAGAGACTTTCATGTACCTCCTATACCTTTAAAGTTTATAAAATGTGAATGTATTTATCTATTTTTAAGAATTAAATTGAATTTTTTTTTAAAGCATGCTGGGCTTTCAAAATCCTTTAATAAACATTTGCCATATTTAAAAAAATAGAAGCTTAAAATTGTTAAGGTTCTTTAGGAGTTGCTGAGTCTCACCTCATCAGAACAATGTCAGAAGCTGTCTTCAATTCTTTTGTTGTCTCGGGGTAATAATAATTTAACATTAACGCTAACCCCAGCTAACATTTTCAAATCTGGCTGTATTTTTTTTCCTTCCCTCAGCTCCCACCTCATCTTCTCCTCACCTCCCCCCAACCAAAAAAAAAAAGCTTTTTGGAACCTTAAGTGTGAAATTCCTAAATCTAGGCATACAATGGTAAAGAAAATGTTACATACTCATATACACTATCAGAGTCAAAGCTGGTGTATTATCATAAAAGCATGGTGCCCACTGACGTAAATTTGAGTTATCTTTTTAAAAAAATAACATCTCTCACCACTCCACCCCACCACCCTACTCCCACATCAATTGCAAGTAAATCTCATTTTAACAAAATTTCCATAAAACAAAAATTATTTCTCAGTGCTAACCAAAGCCCTACTTATTTCAAACAATATTTAATGGAACAAAATTACAGCATGGCTAAGTAATCTGGATACCAATTGACTTCATTTTTATAGGATTTGGCCCACATGAAATATTTTCAATTACTAACTTTTCAGAAGGATAAGAATGGGGGACAAAAAACACACCTTAAACACTCTTACCCGTCTTATCCTCTAAACCAGCAATTTTCCCTAGTTTAGAGAACCAGGTAATTACAGAGTGATGGAGTAATTAGTGATTAAAACCTATGTCTATGAGACAATTTGTAATGAAAACCAAAGTAATTTATTCAGAATTTTTAGCAAAAAAAAAAAAAAAAATACAGGGGAAAAAAAATCTCAAATCCCCATTTGTCAGCACAAATCCTAGAAGAGGAGAAAATAAAACACTACATACTTTCCACATTGTGTGGAAAGGGCAGAACTTCCCAAGTGTTGACTGGTGTGAATTTCTAGAAATTTCTATAAGAAACAAATGCCTTAAGCTTCCTTTTTCTCAATGAGTTCAGGGTACTTCCCCAAAATACCATGTATTTTCCCCACCTGCTGACCTGAATTTAGAGAGCAAGTACATACATCCATCACCTGAAGCCAGAATTTAGGTCTCCCCGAGTCTCGTCCACAGCTCTTTGTGGTGGGGTATACTACTGCTAAAAATTTCTAGATTACATAGGCCATCAAAACTTAGGATTGGGAGGTGAAACACACTACTCTCCCTCCAATTTCTTTTAGCTAGTTCAAATAAACTGCACTAGTCACAAGTCGGAATGGATTTAGCCGAGTCCAAGTTCCACTTTGACAACACTGTCTATTACACCAAACTCTGTGTTAACAAGTGAGACCTACAAGCTACTGACATTTTCTCATAAGCTTCCTGGATACTCATTTCAGTAACACAAACTCTAGGTCACTAAATCACCTGCTAGAGAACTATACAGTATAACCAGGGCTGAGATGCAGAATCACAGCTGTACAGAGAGCACGGGTTTGGTATTTTATTCTAAGTGTTCCTTGGGAATAATCACAATTTGTTCTGACATGGTGGCAAAGATGACTATTCCTGAACCTTATGAAGTACCGCCATTCCTGAAAGAACTTACATAAGAAATAAAAAGCAAAATTCTTCTCATATCAACCAGGCCCTTCAAAGCCAACTTCAGGCACCTGTAGGGAACCATATGTATCACCTCAGACTGTAGAGCTCTATGCCTCTCCACAGCTGCAAAGGCTCCAATTTCAATTCCTCTCAGCAAAACTGTGGCAAGTAAGTGATGCACAGCTTCAAGCTCAACACTTACAAATGACTTTCTGTGGTTCGAAAAACCAGCCAACAGTTTCAGAGTAAACATCACTATCACACATTCACTGCTTATTTCTTCTTTGAGTAAGTCCTCAGGCCTATCCCAATTTACCCAATATCCACAAAAGAAGTTATTTTAACGGCCAGAGTCCAAAAAAGAGGACTGCTTCAGCCACTAGGGCAGCACACAGTGTTCTCAGGTTACGTAACTAGACTCTAAAGAGAACAACCAAGGCTTTGAAAGCTAAAGCTACTGAGAGCACTTAAAGATACCCTTTTCTCCGTCATCTGCAAGGAAAAAACAGCTCTTCAAAAAGTAACAACTGAGTGTTGTGGGGATGTTTTGAGTACAGCATGCTGTTCAGATAAGATAGGACTTATGTTAGAGGAGAAAGTCCCTTTGGAATGAACGGAAAAACTTTCCACAGGAAGTTTGGAACTCTTATGCACTTTTTACCTTTGCCACCAAGACACACTGTGTAGCAGTTTATAGATTTCCAAAAAAGAAAGTGCAAGCCTCCACAGAGGTCCCAGCCTAGCAGAGTGCTGCTGCCAAAATGAGGACTCACACGAGGCAGACGCAGGTGCAGAGTGTGTCACTCCAGTCTTGAAGGAGTTACACTGGCTTTCCTGTTAAAAAAACAAAAAACAAAGCAACAAAACAAAAACAAAGGCTGGTTTTAAAACTGTTGTGATGGACTGGAACAGAGACACCATTTGGAAATTGGTATTTACAGGAGTTACTGCCCTCCTATTTAGAAGTCTCTGACCAGCACTACAGTTAGCCTAACTGGCCATAACAAAACAAGAGTATTAAAGATAAGCCTAAGTATTGTGTCTTATTTACTTTTCTGGCACCCTGAGTCTGGAATACAAGCCAAATCTGATCCTGAAATGTTAAGTCAAAAGACAAATGGAAAATAAACCTAATTTGTCCTAGTTTGTTTTCTCAGGCATATTTCAGGTTTTTATATGATAGAAATTGAATGCAGCTGGTAAACAGCGTTTAAAATTGAACTATAGCTAGTGAAACCAACTAAAGGATATAGGAATAAACCAGAGCAGTCTTCTCTTGCTTTTATGTAAGCAGAGTTACAATATTCTACTTCATAAAGTTAAAGACACTACCTAGTCTAGTAAGAGAACGGAGTCGGAGATAGATGCACCCTCTGGCTGTACTACTGACAACTGTAAGATATGCATAGTGTATTAATGTTGTAGGAAGTCATTTTCCCCAGACATATTTGGGTTTCTGAAAACACACAGCTGGACTCCTCCAACTCCTGGATTTTTTGTGAAAAGGAGATGGTGCTTAATAGAAGAGTGGAAATGATCAAATGTAATGTCTAAAAAGTCCTAAAAGCATTATAACTAGGAAAAACCATCCCACAAACGATCACTAAAGAAAAACAAAAATCCAAGCAAACCACCCAAGAATAGTCATTTGCTTTTATGCTGCAAATGTGATCAATATCAAAGTTTCTACCTGTATGATTATTAGGCTACACGGTGTTGGTTCTCAGGGATTTAAGATAAACTAAACGCAAGTTAGGAAAAGTAATAATTTACATTTTTTATTAAAAATTTTAATAAAATCTTTCAAATGTTGATAGATACCAGAGGACTTTTTCCACTTTTCAAAACTACTAAAAATGCTAATACAATACACAGACATAGGCAATAATTTTATCTCTAGCCCAAATGATCTAATCACAAATGATTTAAAAATACACTGAAAATTTCTAAAATCTGTATCAATTTTAATTTACTGAAAAGAAAACACTAGATTCCATGTAACACTTCCAGTAATCCAGCTGATCCTCATTATTCACAGATTCCCTATTTGTGAAATCACCTACTCAATAAAATGTTTGTAACCCCAAAATCAGTCACAGCCTTATCACAGTCATTTGTGGGCATGTTGCAGGGCAGTGAAAAATTTGAGTCACCCAACGCACCTCTTTCCAGCTGAAGTCGAACAAGGCAATGTTGCCTGCTTGTTTCAGCTCTTATTCTATAAAGAAGTGTCCTTTTTTTGGTCTATTTAGAGGCACATTTTTGTGTTTTGTTGTTGTTACTGTTGCTGATTTCACTGTTTAAAATGGCCCCTAAGCGTAGTGCTGCAGTGCTGCCTATGATGTGCCTTATGGAGAAAATACGCCTGCTGGATAAGCTTTGTCAGGCGTGAGTTAACTGCTGTTGGCTGTGAGTTCAATGTTAACGAATCAACAGTGTATATTAATTAAGGTATCTTTAAACAGAAACTCACATAAAGCAACATTATTTACTGACTGATCGATGACAATGTGATCAGAGGCTGTCAGGAACCTAACCCCTGTATTTCCCCAAGGAGCAACGATTCAGTATCCACTAATTCAGGGTTCGTGGTTACTTTATATAAAGAACATAAGTACCACAAATAACAAGAACCAACTATATAAAATAAAACTAATTCCAGAATGGCTAGATTATAAGTAAATAAACAAGTGGAGTTTGAAAAATTGCCAATTTCAGTTTATTGAAAAAGCAAAATTAAGCGGTGATTAAGAAATGTATTTGTTTTAATACAGGGGAAACCAGCACAACTTGTACAAGGAAAGGTCATGGAAGCTCCACAGACACATCCAAACTCCCTGAGGGACTGAATTGCTGGGTGGAGGGCTGTGGGGAC
>NW_004443943.1:29685575-29706307 GCF_000243295.1 Trichechus manatus latirostris
TTGTTAACCAATGTCGTAAAACAATATGTGTACTACTGTTTCATGAGAAACTATTCATTCGTTCTGTAAGCCTTCACCTGAAGTACAATAAAAAAAAAAAAAAAAGAAACTAACAAAAAAAAAAAAATTTACCTAACTCAAATTGTTCCCCTCTGGGAACCTGTACACCTGCTAGGAACTTGTATTTTCAGTATTGTTTTAAATTTTTAAAACTAGAAAACTGCAAGCTATTGAGATAATAAATAACTTTTTAAAATTTTCTTTTACCAAAGGAGCTGCTTAAAACATTAAAAAATTTTAAACAGCTAACATATATACATACATATTTTTTTCCAAAAAACACGAACAGATAACAGCACTCAAATGCTTGTAGTAAAGCTAAAGGAATCGATTTTAACCAACAATTCGGTGTCTACTGCGTACCAGGCACCAGATGCTGAGAAAAAAACCAAAATAACTATGGTTCTTCCCCTGAAGGAACAGCTCACGGAGCACTATGGGGATATACAATTACATATTTATAATAAATTTTAAAAGATCTATAAAATAAGGTGACTAAGGAGGTACAGAAGGACAGAAGAGGGGTGAATGAACGCAGCCCATGATTTATACAGGTTAATACAGATAACTCATTTTTATAACCAATATCTCAAGGTACTACAAACTTTCTGACATTCAGGTTTAGCTAATATGTTCGAAACACCTACATCAGGGATCAAGCAAGCCAATTAATGTATGAAGTGGGCTAAGCGAGGGTGTATGGCTTGCCTAAAGGGGGAAGAGGCTACTCAGCGCTAGTTGGTGACTTTCCTGTGGGAATGACTGCTAAATGTTTCCAACTGTTTGATAACAGCCAGCCTAAATTCTTACTTGTAATCTCTCAATTTTTAAATGCTGACACAATTTTTAAAAGGAACAAAAAAACACTATTTGAGCCAAACTATGGTCTGTGATCTGACTTGGGCCCATGGGCCACCAGTATGCAACCCCTAGTCTATACTTTAGGTCAAATACTTCCATAGAAGTTACGCCATTTAACTGTAATGTTTTGACTATCCTCTTCCAAAGAGTCTTAAAGAAATAGGTAGAATTTAGGTACTTAATGAATTGGAAATCCAGATGGAAACAACTTATTCTTCAGTAACCGCAAAGTATCCTGAATAATGTTGCTATACTATTTATCCCAAGGGAAAAAACGAGGGTGGATAAAAGGCTTAGGAAATAAAGGAACCCTTATGTGGTCACTTGATTTGTTTGCCTACTGCAATGCCATAACAATTGTAATTATCTGTATCTGATTCCTTCATATGACTATGAAACTAAACAAATGTTCCCAAGGACTGAAAAAATTACAACTACCTCATGACCTGCCTAGGTAACCATTATGTTCCCTGAGCCAGCAGGTTTTATCCACAAGGTTTAACCTAAATCTTTGCTATGCAGCTTTACTCCATTATTTGTCTTTTCCGCAGTAGCCGTGATCCTCATAATAAAGCAAACATTCAGAGAAGAATGTGTAAGCAGAAAAGAGATCATGAATCAAAGGCAGCCATATGTTAGAACTATTTTAGCCATGTAGAAAATAGCCTATATTAAAAAAAAATTCATCTTAGTAATTTTACTGATGCAACTAATAAATATTACATGACATTTATTCAAAAAATTATCTGGCTTACATTTGAATGCTGTCATGATTGGTGATGGAAAAGTAAAGATCATAAACATTAGTAATTGATTATTTCTAACACTTAACATATAATGGAGGAGATGGAATTGGGTTTTACTAAGCAATCTTTTAAATTTCCTAATGATCTAGGAATAAACCACATATTATTACAATTTAGAAAGATCCATTTCAAATTAGTGAAAACCTTAACTGGGATAGAGAGCAGATATAATGACTGGAATCAAAGCCTGGAAACTAAGTGTAGACCCAAATATATAATGTTGTTGTGTCTGTTGAGTTGATTGCAACTTACAGGGACCCTACAGGACAGAGCAGAACTGCCCCATAGAGTTTCCAAGGCCGTAATCTTTATGGAAGCAGACTGCCACATCTTTCTCCCACAGAGCAGCTGGTAAGTTCAAACTGCCAACCTTTTGGCAAGCTACCAAGTGCCTAACCACTGCACCACCAGGGCTCCTTCACATATATAACAGTGCTGCCTAAAAATAATATACATACTAAAACATACATATACACACACACAGTTAAACGCTTGGCTGCTCACCGAAAGGTCGATGGTTAGAACCCACTACCAGCTCCATGAGAGAAGACTTAGCAATCTAGTCTACTCCTGTAAAGATTTACAGTCTAGGAAAACCTATCCCTTTCAAGACCCTATAGTTTTCTGCTTTGATTTTTTTCTTTTTTTTTTTTTAATACCATGTGTTTTCATTAATGGAAGCATGCTGAGTCATGGAGTGTGTTTAAATTTTTGGTTGGTCATATGGATTTTGAGAAATATTATTTGGGAACACATGGGTCCCACAAACCTCAGGGGGTTCTCGGGCACCAGAATTGGTGGGTGCCTGTCTGTCCCACTGGTCATGGGTGGCAGGATTTACTGCAACATATACACACACAAAAACAAACCTACAAGGGCTCCCTAACTATCACAAGGAAACCATAAGTATGCTTACAATGCTTACCTAGCTGTACAAAGCCAAGAGACAAAATTTTTACCCAATCACACTTCCTGGATGTACTACCTCATATTTATGGCTGATACCCCAGCTATTTTGCTTCAGTGGATGTTTCTTTCACCTTTCACAGTTACACAAGTCCCCACTGGGGGCAGCAAATACTTTCAGTAGGAAAAGTAGAGTCCCAAGAAACCTGAGAGCCAGAAAAAGTGGGTGGGATACTCACTCTCATGACTCACAGGTCATGAAAGGGCTATGGGGCTACTCCACTCTGTCCTATAAGGTTGCTGTGAGTCAGAATCAACCCAATGGCACACAACAGCATATATATATCTAAAAATAATATTCTTGAGAGTGTTTATCTCAACTAATACAAAGTGCTCTCATCCCACAAGTAAGACAATGCATTGGAAAATGCATTGTTTCTTTTTAAATTCTTTCCTAACATGGAATGACCATCTCAAAAGCATTGTTCAGTTATATAAATAGTACTTAATTTCCTGAGGGAGACAGTATAAGAAATTCTGATGTTTAAGAAAAAGAAGAAAGCCTAGCTAAAATAATAAAAAGATTATAGTATTTCAAAAGGAAATGAAAAGACCTTTAAATGCCTTTTTAAAAAATCACTTCATTGGCATTTTGCCAGTTTCCTCCACCAGTTTTTTGTTTTTGTTTTTTAATAAGGATATTTTTAATTGTATACAAAAGTATAGAGAATATTAAATGAGCTGCTTTGAATTCATGACCCAACTTTACCAGTTGTTACTATTTTGTATTCTTGTTTCATCTATCCTCCCTAATTTATTCTCCCCCAGCTTAATAAATCTTATTAAACCAGAAAGTTTTAAAATTATCTTTCATGAAATATTTTAAATCGCACAAGTGTACACAATTATCATGTATACATACATACAGAATTACGTCATTAACTAGTTCAGGTGATGCTTAATTACTGCTTAAATATCCTTCCCATTTAGAAACCAATGCAATACTAGAAAGGAGTCCTGGTGGCGCCATGGTTAAAGTGCTCGGCTGCTAACTGAAAGGTTGGTGGTTCAAGACCATCAACGCTCTGTGGGAAAAGATGTGGCAGTCTGCATTGGTAAAAATTATAGGCTTGCAAACCCTACAGGGCAGTTCTACTCTGTCCGATAGGGTCACTAATAGTTGGAATTGACCTCGACAGCAATGGGTTTGGTTTCATTTTGGCAATACTAGAAAAGTCTTTTAACAGCAATAACTTACAACAAGAGCCTTGCAAACTAAGTATTGCTCAGAAGTATTTTAACTATACTAGACTGTCAGTTTTAGAGTCTTAATGAGAAAACCAGTTCTACCAAAAGCACTGATCTTTTGGTATGATAGTACTAATTTACTGTTAATCATATATTAATATTCTTAGGAAATCAGAGTAACATAAGGTGATATATTAAGACAAGGAAAATAAAACAATGTAAATATGGGAGAGAATTTTTAAATCACGGATTACATCAACAATAGTTTAGTTTTTAAAAAATAGCTTAGTTCAGTTAAACAAACTAATAAAGAAGACAAGTATTTTTAACTAAAGATCACTGGATTTATTTCCAAATTAAGCTCTCTCGCTCTCTAAAAGACAACTACTTCAAAACAACATAAACAAAAAACCAATTCTGAAATGAAGATAATCACCACTGTATTATGAAATGTGACTATACAATACTTTTCTAAAGCAAACATGATAGAACTTTTTTCATCCAAAGGAGCCTTCTCCCATGCAAAATAATCACACCCAGAGGCAATATATACTTATTCCAATAATGCAGCCACTACTCAAAATATATCTAGAATTCTTCTTTCAAAGTTACTTTCAGAATCTACAGAATATTGTTCTAGATACCCTTCCTGGTAGCACATTTTTATCAACCAAGGATGAATTTAATTTTGGGGGAAAAAAGTCATTGGAGCAACTAGTGAATAAATTGGGAAATGAATCTGGGTTAATAAAAAGTGTGATTATTTAAAGTAATGAAGAAGAGTCCCTGATGGAGCAGTAGAAGGATGGGGTGCAGAACTCAAATTCTAGTAAGACCAGACTTAATTGTCTGACTGAGACTGGAGGTGCCCTGGAAAGCATGGCCCCTGGACTCTCTTTATCAGCCCAGAACTAAAATAATTTCCAAGGCGAACTCTTCAGACAGGGATTGGACTAGACTGTAGGACATAAAGTGATACTTGTGAAGAGTGTGCCTCTTAGTCAAGTAGATACAAGAGACCAAAGGGGCAGCTTCTGTCCAGAGGTGAGATGGGAAGGCAGAGAGGGTTAGGAGCTGGTTGAATGATCATGGGGAATCAGGGGCGGAAAGGAGGAGTATGCTGTCACAGAATGGGGTCAGCAATTAGGGTCTCATAACAATGTATGTATAAAAATTTTGTATGGGAGACTAACTTGAAATGTAAACTTCATTTAATTACAACAATAAAAAAAAAGAAAAGTGAAAAAAAGAAAGTAATGAGGCAGATTTTCTTGTGGATTTATAAACTGGCTCTGAAAACAATTCTAAAAGAATTCCTAAAATATGTAAGAAATGACAGCAATACTGGAATAAGTATTCCCTCATAAGGTGACTATACGAAAAATAATATTCATTTGGAAGCGTATTTTCCCATGGGCTTCCTTTTATTAAAAGTTAATTTTTGGCCCATTTTATGTGTATTTTATTTTGCAAGTCACCTCAAATCACTTTTAGAAAAAGACAAAGTATAAATCCATGTAAAAGTAGACTTTATTGCTTTAAAATCAAAATTATAAATAATGAACGTTCTGGCTATGCAAACCCATTCACCACAGGCCCTGTCACGTTCAGCCCTGTCACATTCAGCTTAATATAATTCATAGACACAACTGGATTCTTGATATAATTCATTGGACTCTAGTACCAAATTATTACTTTTCATCTTCACAACTCTCCTTTTGGGATTGAGCCCTCATAACATATTCTGATTAGATTTTCTATTTGGTTTTCTGAGGGTGTTTTCCAATTTGGTTTTATTAATAATTTTATCCACCATAATCCTAGTTTTCTCTTTTTGGAAGATTTTTTTTTTTAACTTTTTATCTGTTACCCTAGTTTCTCTGTTCAGACACTCAGTGTATCCCTTATTCTAAGTTATTTAAGGGAAAAAAAAAGTTCAAAAGCTCTTTAATTAAAAAAAAATTACTAAGGGGGATAATAAATTCATTTTACTTATCAAACTACATTTACTTTTTGTATTTCTTTAATCTTCAATTTTACACTTTTGACCCCCATACACAAACTGATAGATTCCTCAAGACTAAATCAGAGGAGGCATATATAGGTTAATAACTTTCACTGACTTTGAGGAGCTCATTTTCTAACACACATATCTCTTGTATATAGACAATCTGTTCGGAGGCCTGTGGGTAAAGTAAGTACAAATTCTACATTTTCCAAGTTGTAAGAAGGAGTCCCTAGTACTTGCCTCATGACTTGAGACAATGAGAATTTCTCTAGCTTTTTTGATGAACGTTATCTTCCTTGGTTTGTATGAAAGACTTTTCAGCAAATGCACTCTTTTTTAAGAGACCTCTTGTCATACTAATAACTTTAGAGAGATACATCTAGTTTATACACTATCAGTCGGCTCAACTCAGCTAATGTGCCATATTAATTTAATTCATCACTCTTTCAAGGAGTGCTCTGACTTGTTTGAGATGTCTATAGCAACAGTACACCAATACTGCAAAATACTTCTTACTTTAGATTGTTTTTCATCACCTCTTTAAATGCCTCTAATGCCAGTAAGTTTGGTGAGGATATATAACTGCTGACAGAAACATGATCTGAGTGCCCTGGACTCTAGTCCAAATAAGCATACCATGCAAAAAATGTTAATTTAAATGTCAAGTGAGCTGAATCAATTCCAATAACAATAAAACAAGATCAGAGTGCATGTACTATGCATGAGGGAATAGTGATCAAAGGTCCTGAGATGCTTCTGCTGGTAGCTGATTTACCAACACCAAGGGTTACATTCTCTTACACTTTTTTTTTTTTTTTTTTTTTTGTGCTCCATAATAGCTTTGGTCTATCTTCTCTCCCTACAGCTTAGGCTTGTTAATGCAAAGTGGTTAGGTTTGGAATAACACATCAAACCAAAAACCAAACCCACTGCTATTGAGTTGATTGCAACTCATAGTGACCCTACAGGACAGAGGAGAACTAACTGCCCATAGGAATGGCTGGTGGATTCAAACTGTTGACCTTTAAGTCAGCAGCTGAGCTCTTAACCACACATAAAACCAAACCAAACCCACTTAATAAATCTTTGTTCTCTTTCCTCTTGACAACTTCTCGGAGAAACAGGAGTGACTGAACACTGCCCATGGTATTCACTAGTTCTGAAGTGCTGACAGAAATAAAGAGCTAATTGCTGGGCTTAATGAAATGGCCCGTAACCTAAAGAGGTGTTGGAACTGAAAAAAATTGAAATATGTCTCTGTTTTATCTCTGAGCTTAAGATTCACAAGAGAGATTTAAAAAAAGCAGTCTTACTAATTGAAAAAAGAAAAATCAAGATGATTTCCCAAATGAACCAAGAAATAATACATTTTCATAATTCTAAAGTAAGAGTGACTCTGTATTTACAAAGGGCATTAAATAATTATTAAATCGCTCCATCCTCCTCAAAGATACATTGCCCTACTCTCCCTTGGGGTTAAGACTTCTATAAATTTAACAATTCTATATGCATAATTTTCATGTTAGCTCCATGGGACTGCATATTTAAGTCTTTCATGCAACTACAAAGGTCAACTATTTCTTTACATCTAAAAGTTTTATTTCAGAAAAGCAAATAAATCCCCTTGTATTTATCAGAAGCATATCAGTGATGTTTGTCATAAAGGACATTTTTCACATTTAAACAAGGATCTTTTCTCTGATCTATTTCCTTCAGCTCAATCCTACCAAGAAATAACCCTTCAGTGCTTTATTTCCATGGAAACATAACTTTGATGCCAAAATACCTGTCATTAAAAGCAATCTAGAGAAGAACTTTTACTTTAGATTAAGTTCATGATCATTTGTAATACTTACAAAACAATTCAAAAACCAAAGAGTGTTTAAATACTCCACTGATAATTGCCTGACATTCCAAGTTGTTCTACAATTATATAAGTGTGTAATTGATGTTTTTCTCCTTATTCCTTAGATTTCCCCTTCAAGTCCAAATTCAGTATATTAATACTTTGGTATTACCAGTGAGAGGTAGAGAACTAGTTTCATTGCATTAACAATTTTATATACATTATTTCACATTTAATCCTTATACCAACCGTTTATCCCTTGCCTTCCTCAGCCCCACCTTTTTTTTTCCCTTTTTAAGTAAAATGAAGAAACAGACTCAGTGAGGTTAAGTAACATGGTGGTAGCCAAGAGCTAGTACAAGGTAGAGCTGGGATCCAAACCCAGGTTATCAAACTCTGAGGTTTTTGTTTATCTTCTTCCACCACACAGCCTCTTGAGCAAGAATAAAAATAAGACCATACCTAAACTCAGAATGTATGAGACATATCTTTCAAAACAGAAAGAGGATTCTGCTGGGTTTTTTTTTTTTTTTTAAATCCCTTCTTACATCCAGATTACTCTCACTTAACAGCTGTTGGACAACATTTTGCTTCTTAAAGAAACCACATTTTGGAGATTAGCTGCCTGTCAGACAGTGATCTGTAATAATGAGAGGGTGATATGAATACATTGTGTCACTCATTTAATCAGTAAAGATTTTCTCATTTGTAACCTCAGCAATAGATTTCTGGGCATAATATTATAGTAAAATCTGTGAAAGCCAGAACCTGTGTAAGGTAGAAACCTGTCAGAGAAGAAAAACTAAAGTATTTTCTACTTAGAGAGAGCTACAGAAACATGGTAAGACTGTATCATCTCAAAGGCAGAAAAAATGCAAGACCCGGAAAAACACGGCAGTCCCATTGAGCTCCAGCTTTCACAGGTTTCACTGTATAAAACTAAGTAACAGAATACTGAGAGTAATGGAAATCACAGATCTGGTTATGGCACTTGACACTTGAAAAATGAAGCACTAAACAGCCTGAAAAATGCCAATACTCCCTGTTTTCCATTTTCACTCCACTGTCCTCTATTAGGAATAACACATTCAGCAACATTTTTAACACTCCTCTATGCAAATAAAACCAAAGAAACAAAATTCACAAATAGCATATATACTGGTCCCTTCCTTCTGTGGACAGGGAGTAGGTGGGTTAAAGAATTTTCTTGCCCTTTCCCAGATCCAAAGATCGAATCTTAGGTTGACTCAAGATATTTTTTGGCTTGTTTTATCTTGAGAGATGTATTTATCAGTCTGACTCATCATCTGTCTCACATTCTCATAAAAAGGCTAAAGATTACTTTCAGATAAGGTCCACAAACACAAAAACTTGGGTCTAGAAAGGACCTACATTAGAGCAACTTAGTAAATTAAAAAACCACAGTATCCAACAGGTCTAGTTAAGAGACAAAGAAGACTCAAAAAAAGAGAAAAGAAAAACACTTATCTGCAGAGGAAGCCAAAATGGAAAGCACCAGACTCTGATACCCATTATGTGTGAAGAATACCGTTAAAGTGACTTGAAGTAAGAAAGGAATATAAGTAGGCCTTTTAGATAACATTTTATATAAAACGTAGTTCATCCAAAGTTAGTAAAAAAGTTAATACATGGCTTGTATTACCTAGATTCTAAATATTGACATTTTTAAAAAACAAAATATTGTGGTAAAATATACATAACAAAAAACTTTACCATTTTAACCATTTTTAAGTGTACAATTCAATGACATTAAGTACTTTCAAAATGTTGTGCAACCATCACCACCCATCACCACTATCTATTTCCAGAACTTTTCCATCACCTAAACACAAACTCTGTACCCATTAAGGAATAACTACCTATCCTCCCTTCCCCACAGCCCTGATAACCTCTAATCTACTTTCTGTATCTATGAATTTGTCTATTCTAGATATTTCATATAACCTGTAAAAACCCACTGGTATCAAGTCGATGCCAACTCATAGCAACCCTAGAGGACAGAGTAAAACTGCCCCCATAGGGTTTCAAAGGAGCGACTGGTGGATTTGAACTGCCAACCAGCCAAGTTCTTATCCACTACACCACCAGGGCTCCATTTCATATAAGTGGAATCATTTATTTGTCCTTTTTTGTCTGGCTTATTTAATTTAGCATAATGTTTTCAAGGTTCATCTATGTTGTAGCACATATCAAAAACATCATTCCTTTTACAGATGAAAAAATATTCCATTTTATATACATAGCACATTTTGTTTATTCATTCATCTGTAGAGGGACACTTAGGTTGTTTCTACCTTTTGGATATTGTGAATAATGCTGCTATGAACGTTAGTGTACAAGTATATGTTTTGAGTCCCTGTTTTCAAATCTTTGGGTATATACCTAGGAGTGGAAGAGCTAAGTCATATGGTAATCTATGTTTAACTTACTAACTGCCAAACTGTTTTCCACAGCAGCTGCACCATTTTACTACATTCCCACTAGCAATGCACAGTGTTCCAATTTCTCCACTTCCTCGCCAACATTTGTTATTTTCTGTTTTTTCGATAACAGCCATCCTAGTGGGTTGAAGTGGTGTTTCACTGTAGTTTGATTTATATCTCCCTATAGTGGTTAAGAGCTACGACTGCTACCAAAAGGCTGGCAGTTCGAATTCACCAGGTGCTCCTTGGAAACCCTACAGGGTAGTTCTACTCTGTCCTTTAGGGTCACTATGAGGCGGAATTGACTCGATGGCAATGGGTTTGGTTTTTTTTTGTTTTTTAAATGACTAATGATGTTGAGCATCTTTTCATGTGCTTATTAGCCATTTGTATATCTTCTATGGAGAAACGTCTATTCAAGTCCTTTGCCCATTTTTTAATTGGGTTGTCTTTTGTTATTGAGTTGTAAGAGTTTCTTTTATATCCTGGATATTAAACTCTTATCAGGCATATAATTTGCAAGTATTTTCTCCCATTCTCCAGGTTGTCTTTTCACTCTCCTCATATTGTCCTTTGATTAACAAAAGTTTTTAACTTTAATGAAGTCCAATTTATCTTTTTTCTTTCTTTCTTTTGTTGCCTATGTTTTTGGTGTCACAATTAAGACATATTTGTCAAGTCCAAAGTCATGTAGATTTGCTCATATGTTTTCCTCTAAGAGTTTTATAGATTTAGGTCTTAAATTTAGGTCTTTGCCTATTTTGAGTTAATTTTTGCAATAGTGTAAGTTAAGGGTCCAACTTCATTCTCCTGCATGTGGATATCCAGCTGCACCATTTGTTGAAGACACTATTCTTTCCCCCACTGAATGGACTTACCACCCTTGTCAAAAACCAATTGACCACAGATGTGAGGGTTTATTTCTGGGCCCTCAATTCTATTCCATTGGTCTATATGTCTATGCTTATGCCAGTATCACAGGTTTTGATCACTGTAGCTTTGTAGTAAGTTTTGGAATTGGGAAGTGTGAGTCCTCCAACTTTGTTCTTTCTCAAGATTGTTTTGGCTATTCTGGGTCCCTTGAAATCCCATATGAACATCAAAATAGGTTTTTCTATTTCTGCAAAATAGCCATTTGGATTTTGTTAGGGACTACATTGACTCTGTAGATCACCTTGGCCAGTATTTTAATCTTAACAATATTAAGTCCAAGACAATTAGAAGGAATTTGTTTATGTCAATGGACAAGTTTTTTTTTTTTAAATATGATTGAGTACATACAATATTATACAAAAATGTCAAATAATCTTACACAGAAAACCTGTAAACAAACTAATAAAAAGATTTTTTTAATGCATAGATGGCTTCAATTACAAGCATAACTGATGATAAAGGGATCTTCTCTGAAAAACTGTCTGAGGTAATAGGCTAGCATTAAGACCAGAGGAAGATAATGAGGTTCCCGTAAGAACGGATTATGTTACTGAACACTGTGTGTCACACTTCATTTAGGGGGAAAAGTTGTTATAAACTGTAAGCAAAATTATGAAATAAAAAAAATTAATGAGTAATGCTATGAGTTTCTCTTTTAACAAATTAACAAAAACAACCAAACTTCACCCCCACCCCCTTTTAGCATCATTCTACCAAAGCCTACATAATCTACTTTAGGAAAATTACAAGTTTAGAATTATTATAAATACAGCTTAACATTCCTAGAGTACATGTATATATTGTTGCTTCAACTATCCTCTCCTTATTTATTAGTGACAAATGAAAATTTTAAATGATTTTTCATCACAAATTCTATCAACCTCAACATATGACATTAAGGACAGGATTCTCAAATCAGGACTACTCAAAGCAAACATTCTAATCTATCAATATGAATTTATTATAAAAAAGTTGAAAAACTGAAAGAAAACAAAACCATGACACATCTCCCCCTTAAAAAAAAGGGCTTTTATGGCCTTTTTCTAAAGGAGCCGAGGTGGGGCAGTGGTTAAGCGCTCGGCTGCTAACTAAAAAGGTGGGGAGTACAAACCCACAAGCTGCTCTGCAGGAGAAAGATGTGACAGTCTGCTTCCATAAAGATTTACAGCCTTGGAAACCCTATGGGGTAGTTCTACTCTGTCCTATAGGGTCACTATGAGTTGGAATTCGATTCAACAGCAATGGGTTTGGTTTTTGGTGTTTTTTTTTTGTTTTTTTGTTTTTGTTTTTTGCCTTTTTCTAGAAAACTAAAAACAGAGCTTCTTCCTTATGAAAATAGCTTAAATCTTATTTCCCCCCCCCCAAAAAAAAGGTTGAGAAGTTAGAGGGTTGACATGTTGTGGGGTTGTTAACCAATGTCATAAAACAATATGTATACTACTGTTTCATGAGCAACTATTTGTTCTGTAAGCCTTCACCTAAAGTACAATAAAAAAGAAAAAAAGAAAGAAAATAGCTTAAATCTCCAAAATTAGATTCTACCCCGTATCCTTTCCATGAAAGAGTTATACACATTTCCCACAATGAAACTAGGGGTAAAAAACAGAATTTGAGAAGCCCTATGTAGCCATTTCCTCACAACAAATTTAAACAAAGTTTACAGTGTGACAAAGTAGGTCATGAGCCATTATCCACCTTTTCTCAATAAATGTGCCATTCTAAAACATGACAGCCCTTTCGAGATATGATGTCCTATCCAGACTCTTCTCATCAATCCTAGGCTCACTATATTCTATTTCACTACATTCTGACTCTGAAAACTAGTAACCCATCTATGCCATAAATGGCAGCTCCATGTCACTCAGAATAGTTTCCTAGAATAGCCAACTCACAGATTATGCTGTTGCTGTTGTTGCGTCGACTCGTAGTGACCGTATATGACACAGTAGAACTGCCCTGTATGGTTTCCTAGGCTGTAATCTTTACAGGAGCAGATCACCAGGTCTTTTCTAGGGGGTTCAAACCACCAACCTATCAGTTAGCAGCTGAGCACTTAACCACTGTGCCAACAGGGCTCCTTTCAGATTATGCAGGATAGCTGTTTTATACTACTTCTAACCATTTTATTTTAGATAAAATTAACGCTTTATTGGGCTATCCCCCCTCCCCCAAGTAAAAAAATCAAGTTTACTGGATTCTTCTCTATGTTAGGAATAGTAGTATACAAAGAAGGTAGCTAGTTATTTTAAGATCTACTATTTATTAAACACTTCATATATATGCTGAGCTAATACTAGAGAAAATCAAAACAACTAATTCCTCTCTGAATTCCCCAAATTCTAAAGCCAAAATATACAGGGGAAAAAGATGAAAAAGAGCACTGCGCCAATTTCATTCTGCACAGAAAATTGGCATTTCCCATAAAAACATGAAGGAGTTCAGAAATCAATAATATAAGAAAAAATAATGTTAGTGGTGCTACTAGAGTTAGAGCACAGAAGTACAACGATCATAAACTGAAAAATTATATAGGTCCTAATAAAAAAAAATACACTGTATAAAAAGAGGATAGTGTATAAATGAGCCCTGGTGGTACAGTGGCTAAAGCGCTCAAGCGTTTGGCTACTACCCAAAAGGTTGGCAGTTCAAACCCACCAGCCGCTCCATGGGAGAAAGATGTGGTGGTCTGCTTCTGTAAAGATTTACAGCCCTGGAAACCCTATAGGGCAGTTCTACCCTGTCCTATAGGTCACTATGAGTCAGAATAGACTCAAAGGCAGTGGGTTTGGTTTTTTGGTATAAACATACATGATGCCAGGAGTAATACTGAGATCAATAATACACATACAGATATATAATACGGAGGGGGGGAAAACAGACTATGATGGATAAAATGGGCAGCTTCTGATAAAAAGTTACAGATAATATTGTAATTTTCCTAGAATACTGAAATGTAAACTTTAGTAATTTCCAGAACATATAACATGTTTTAAAATATCCAAGAAATAATAAAATTACCATACTGAAACAACATCATCTACACAAAAGGTCAGTTTCCTTAATGTAGTATTAAACTAACTCAAATGAATAAATATACAATTTCATTCCTCCAAACATTCTCCAAGTTTCTTCTTAGCTCCATATTGGCCAAGCTTGCTTACAGGCATCCATCTCTGACCTCAATTTGCCCTGTCCTTCACTTCTGTACTATTTATAATCCCCTCCCCTTCTTTTGGTACCTCCCTCATTCCTGTCTGACTGTAGTACCAGATTACTCAGTAGATAAAACCCAAATTTAATCAGCCCCAGTTAGTAACAGAAGTTATTGACAAAACTGTTAAATAATAGTTTGGCTATAAAAAAAATTGTATGCTGTATACTTTCACCAAAAATACGATAAAATATTTTCTTAAAAAAAATTTTAATTTTATGTGAGAAAATCACCAAAACCAAAAGCTGGTTCTTTGAAAAGAGATCAATATAACTGATGAACCTCTGGTTAGATTGATGAAGGAAAAAAATAGATATAAATTACCAATATCACGAATAAAAAAAGGGGTATCACTACATATCCTATAGACATCAAAAGAATAATAAGGGAATATCATGACCAATTTTATGCCAATAAATTCAGTAATTTAGATTAAATGTACACAAATTATCAAAATAAGAACAAAAATTCTTAATAACTCTATATCATTTTTAAAAGTTGAAAGTATAGTTAAACACCTTCTCACAAAGGTAACCCCTGGCCCAGATGGCTTCACTGGTGAATTCTATCAAACATTTAAGGAAAATATATCAAGCCTACATAACCTTTCAGAAAATAGGAGAAGGAAATGGTTCCCAACTCATTATATGAGGCCAGCATTACCCTGATTAGACAGACATTACATGAAGATAAAACTACAGACCTACACCCCTCATAAAGATAACGCAAAAATCTTGAACAAAATATTGGCCAGTTGAATTCACCAATATATAAAGTATAATATATAACCAGGTGGGATTTATCCTGGGAATACAAAGATGGTTTAACGTTCAGAAATCAATCACTGTAATTCACCATTTTAACAGACTAGAAAAAAAAAAAACCCATATGATCATCTCAATAGAGGCAGAAAAACATGAAATTTATCACCCATTCACGTTAAAAATAAAACTGCTGGAAAACTAACAGAAGCAAACTTCCTCCAACCTGATAAAAAACATCTATGAAAAACCTACAACTAACATCATACTTAATATGAAAGACTGAACAATCTGTCTTAACACTTCTCCTTAACACTTCTATTCAACATTGTACAAAGGTTCTTGTCAGTACAATATGATAACTAAATGCAACGTGGGGTTCTGGATTGGATCCTGGATTGGATCCTGGAATGGAACTGATTTCAAAGAAGTATGTCTTAGTCATCTAGTGCTACTATAACAGAAATACCACAAGAGGATGGCTTTATCAAAGAGAAGTTCATTTCCTCACAGTCAAAGTAGGCTAAAAGTCCAAATTCAGGGTGTCAGCTCCAGGGGAAAACTTTCTCTGTCGGCCTTCTCATCAGTGTTTCCCCGGACTAGGAGCTTCTCCACGCAGGGACCCTTGTCCAAAGGACGCGCTCTGCTCCTGGCACTGCTTTCTTGATGGTATAAGGTCCCCCTGTCTCACTGCCCACTTCTGTCTTTTATTTCTCAAGAGATTGCCTCAGGACACAATCCAGTCTTGTAGATCAGGTCCTGCCTTACTAACACAACTGCCACCCATCCTCCCTCATTAACATCATAGAGGCAGGTTTACAACATACAGGAAAATCACACAGTACCAGGAATCATGGCCTAGCCAAACTGATACACACATTTTTTGGGGGATATAATTCAAACCATGACAAAGTATAAGGAAATTTTTTGGAGTAATGGAAGCATTCTGTAATCATGATTGTGGTGATAGTACACAGTTACAAACAGTTTGTCAAACTCAATCTGTACACTTAAAATTTATGTGTTTTAGTGTTATATAACTTATTCAATAGAGTTTATTAAATTTTTAAAAATAAATTCCTATTCTGAGGCATTTCAGTTGAATAATTAGAGTCTATTTTATATTGGGTGAAACAAAGTATGCATCATGATTGATTGTGAAACTAATATTAAAACTTGTGCATCCAAATTGTTTATTCAATAAATATTTACTAGGTACCTACTATATGCCAGGCTTTATGCTACTCATAGGATACAAATGTGAGGGAAAAAAAGTCCTTGTCCTTGAGACAGCAAGTGAACAAAAGCTACTATCAACATATAAATTGCTCTGAGAGAATGATGTACCAAGGTGCTTGGAGAGCACACAGAAGACAACGTCTCAGAGAAGGCTTCAGAAAGAATACAGTCCCTTTCCAAGAACTTACTCTGTAAAGCTATTACACTTATTCCAGTGATATTCATCCCAAATACTCAAAGCTTTAAAAACAAAAAACCTACTTCTTTTAGTGTTTTCTCATATTTTACCGCACATATTTCTTGTGAGGAGTCCCTAAGTGGTACAAACAGTTAATGCACTCAAATGCTAATCGAGAGGTTAGAAGTTCGTTCCACCTAGAGGCACCTCAGAACAAAGGCCTGATGATCCACTTCCAAAAAATACAGCCACTGAAAACACTACGGAGCACAGTTCTACTCTGACATACATGGGGCTGTCATGACTCAGAGTTATCTGACTGGCAACTGGTATTTCTTTCTAGAGAAAAGTCTTAGTACTTCAAGGGTGTGGTTTAGTTGTTTTTTTTAAACAGCTGTCTTAGTTATCTAGTGCTGCTATAATAGAAATACCAAAAGTGGATGGTTTTAACAAAGAGAAGTTTATTTCCTCACAGTAAAGTAGGCTAAAAGTCCAAATTCAGGGCATCAGCTCCAGGGGAAGGCTTTCTCTCTCTGTCAGCCTTCTTCTCTTGAGCGTTCCCCCAGCCTAGGAGCTTCTCCACGCAGGGACCCCAGGTCCAGAGGACGCACTCTGCTCCTGGCACTGCTTTCTTGGTGGTAGGAGGTCCCCCTGTCTCTCTGCTCACTTCTCTCTTTTATATGTCAAGAGACTGCCTCAGGGCACAATCCAATCTTGTAGATTGAGTCCTGCCTCACTAACACAACTGCTGCCCATCCTCCCTCATTAACATCATAGAGGCAGGATTTACAACACAAGGGAAAATCACACACTACTGGGAATCATGGCCCAGCCAAACTGATACACACATTTTTGGGGGGACATAATTCAATCCATGACAACAGCCAAAAGTTATTTAGAGCTAAATTTAGTGAATACTATTCTGGAAACCAGAATATAATGAAGTCAATAAACTTGTTTTTCTATGTGCTTTATAATGTGAAGATTGCTGGAATAATGTATATAACCTCTCAACAAGACTACTTCAAAGGGTTTTGCCTTTTGAGTGATTAACTAGTGGTTTGTTTTTTTTGTTTAAAAAGGGGGGGCGGAGAGGATGGGACTTAATTACTTTGAAATTAAACCTCATTAAAGGTTGTCATTATTTGAAAAGACAATTTAAACTTCTTATATTCCTATATATACATATATCCACCACCCATCTGTCAGTTTGTCATACTGCAGTGGCTTGTACATTGCTATGAGGCTGGAAGGTATGCCACTGGTGTTTCAAATACCAGCAGGGTCACCCCGTGGTGGATGGGTTTCCGCGGAGCTTCTAGACTAAGACAGACTAGAAAGAAAGGCCTGATGATCTACTTCCAAAAATTAGCCAATGAAAACCTTATGGATCACAACAGAACACTGTCTGACTCACTTGCTTTGGATATGTCATCAGGAGGGATCAGTTGCTAGAGGAGTACATCATGAAGCAGAGGTGAAGTAGAGGGCCAATGAGAGCATGATGACCTTCAATGAGATGGACTGGCAACGTCACAGTGATGGACTAAAACATACTGGCAATTGTCAGGATGACACAACACCGTGCAACATTTTCTTTTGTTGTACATAAGTCTGTCATGAGTCGTAGTCAACGGCAACTAACAACAATACGTGCATATGTGCCTAGGTTTGAATCTTGGTTCAGTTATATCGCAGCTAAATGTCCTTGAACAAAGTGCTTAACGCCTCAGTGTCCTCATCTGTAAAATGGAGATAATGGTAGTATCTGCTTCACAGAGTTTTTGTAAATATTAAATGAAGATAATTCATGTAAATGAGATAATCCATATATTAAACGAGATCATGTAAAGCACTTACAACAGGGCCTGGCACAAAATAAGCACTTAATAAACATTAGTAATTACTATTATGCTAATATGTAAGCAAAGTATGTAAACGTCTAGACTAAGAGTAATCATTAAAATATGAAGTGGAATTATAAAAAATAAAAAGCATAAAGAAAATGTCTTTAAAGTTAGAGACTAAAATTCACTGACTTTTACAATATAAGAGAGTTCATTTTTCATTATTCTGAGAACATCTAGTTATCTTAATGGTCAATAACAAAATGTGCTAGGCATATTACAGGTTCTCAATTAATACTTATTGAACTATTTCAATACATTGAGATAATCTTAATAAAGGAAACATTTTGTCAGTTTTTGACCCCATTAACTTGTAAATCTACTTTAGATAGTATCTCTTTCAGCTGCTGAATTATCTTGCCATTCCTCTCCCTGGACATCTAAAATTCTTGAGTGAGAGATTTTAAGATTTTCTTCCCATTTGGACAGCAAGATCTACATTTAGAAATACACTGCTTCAACCTGCTTTCCAACAACTGCTCTTCAAAGTGTCTATGTACAATTAGGAAAATATAAAAGGGTTAAATGTTACAAAAACAAGTTTTAGGCAATAGAGAAACAAATAAATGACAAAGAATATAGAAAAAATAAAAAGAAATTCCAATCAAGGGCCATCTGTATATTTTTAATATATTGTTTGGTAAAAATCATGCTCCACATCTGTGTGGCAAACCAACAAAAACCCATTGCCATCGAGGCGATTCCAACTCATAGTGACCCTACAGGGACAAAGCAGAACTGCCCCACAGGATTTCCAAGGAACAGCTGGTGAATTCGAACTGCTGACCTTTTGGTTAGTGGCTAAGCTCTTAACCACTGTGCCACCAGGGCTCAAGCTATGTAGCAAGTGCCTATAAACTCCTAGATGTATTCATTTTTATACATTTATATTACTCTTATATTTGCAGTCTAAATTGCACATCAGATTGAGATTTGTCTAATCTGAGACGGAAGTCAGTTTTCTACTACGGTTATATAAACTGTTCCTGAAGATAAGTGAATTTATACACGTTTTAAGGTGTTTTGTGTAGTTAGGACAAAATTTGAGAAATGTCTGAAAGATTCTTTCTTGATTGTCATAGTCATACATGCACACATGGCACGCACATGCACAAATGCAACTCAATCCTTCAATGCAACTGCTTCGTAAACTGAATGACATTTTCACCAGTCAATATTTTAATAAAAACTTAATAAATTCTGAAAAGATGGTGCAACTGACTAATACTTTGATTCTTTCAAATGTATCCCAGAGAGAGAAAGGGAAAAACAACACAGTGCTGGTGTTTGAAGGCTATTTGATAACGAACAAAGCTAATAGTTCTGGTTTTTAAAAAGCCTTTTACATGCTCCATGTGCAATCATTTCAATGAAAAATGAATACATATTCCATTTGTGTTAAAAATAACATTAAAAAATTTAACTGATAAAGTTTTACTTTGTGGCAGAGTGAGATATAAAATGTCATCCCTGAAGAACCGCTTAATAGCGTAAAAGCCAAAACTGCCCAAATAAATATACACATCAATGTTTAATTTCACCATATCATTCTTACCAGGGTCTTTAAAATGAAACAAAACAATTCAGCACTTGTTCTACCTATCTGTACAAACTCGTGAGCTAAATTTCAAGGATATCTGGTGATTTAAATATTTACAAATCTCAACAGAAGTAGCTTGACAATAAGAGCTTCTGGCAGGAAACATAATTAAATCAACAAACGTTTACTGAATTGCCTACTGTGGACCACTGTGCTATATCCAAAGGAGCAGTTGTTATGCAATCAGAAAATGTTACTCACCCGCAAGTGTATAATCCATATCAAAACCGAAACACTTTATTTTTTCCATGGCTAAACTTCGGTTCACAAACACCCTATGTAGAAAGGAGTAAAAAACGATTTATCAGTTAATACTGAAACAAAAAAATTCTCATGTATAATGAAGCTATTTGGATATTTTTCTAGATGTTCTTATTTAAGTATCGATATTAAGATCCATAATAAAAACTATTCAAGTCGTTCTTAAACCATAAAAGAAACCAGATATTATATGAAAATATGTGAATTTGGTTTTTGTGTCCTGGCATTAACAGTGTATTCAAGATTTCAGGGAACAGGCTCTCCTTTTCAAAGCCTGACCCCATAAAATAAGCTTATTTATGGGATTTATCATTTGTTCACTCATTTATTTATAATTCATTTAATAAACAAAAGTTCATTAAAAAAATGGAAAAACATACCATGCTCATGGATAGGCAGACTCAACATTGTGAAAATGACAATTCTACCCAAAGCAATTTACAAATACAACGCAATCCCGATC
>NW_004443943.1:29706407-29721752 GCF_000243295.1 Trichechus manatus latirostris
TGTATCTTTGGCTATGTATATTTTCACCAAGAAAAAAAAAAAAGGTTGAGAATTTAGAGGGTTAATATGTTGTGGGGTTGTTAACCAATGTCATAAAACAACATGTGTACTACTGTTTCATGAGAAACTATTTGTTCTGTAAGCCTCCGCCTGAAGTACAATAAAATATTAAAAAGAAAAGTTCATTAAAAGCCTACCACATGCCAGATATTAAAGACATAAAAATAGATTCATATAACAAATGTTCTACAGAGTAACAACTATATGCCAGATACTGAGATACGGCAGTAAACAAAAGAGTACCTGCCCTCACAGAACTTATTTCTAACTTAATATCTCTACCCTTGAGGAACTTGGCCTAAAAGACTTAAAAGCAAATAATTACAGCAATTCAATAACTGCTATGAAATAACGAGGAGAAAGCATCAGTTGTTTAGAGATCAGGAAGAGATTCTCAAGTTGAATTTTTCAACAATCAGTAGAACAAAATTTCCTGTAGGACAAAGCAAGAAAGGCGATCTTTTCAGAGGAACCAAGCAAAGTTGTGATTTACAGGGAACTACAAATAGTTTACTGTGGCTGGAGCTAAGGAGTTTTCTTAGGTTTTGTTTTTCTGTTTGTTTTTGCAGAAAGAGGTTTTCAAGAGGAGTTGGGGACGAGAGGGATAAGAGCTATGAAGCTAAAAAAGTTAGCAGGGGTCAAAATCATGAAGATTTTGTATGCCACATTAGGGAGTTTGGACTTTACACTTCGGGCAAGAACAAGGCATCAGGTTGTAAGAAGGAAATGTACCAAATTTCAAAAAGATCATGATGAAGACATTGGGAAAACTGAACATGTTCCTAGTATGGGAGATTATCACTATGATGGTCTTTTGGGGTAAATTCTAATCGTCTATGAAAATAAGGTGACCAAAATTACAACTGGATTCTTATCCTCTTATTACCAAACCTCTTCTTTGCCTGCATTTCATACGTAACTATGAAAAATGAGACTAATACAGATCAGTGGATCTCAAACTTTGACGTGCATCAGAATCACAATAACCTAGGAAACTTGTTAAAGATGCCTGGGCTGGGCTCCCCACTGATGATCTAGGTCAAAAGAGTGATTGCACCAAGGGATGTAGGAGACACCACTGGGGTGCAAGGAGAAAATGTTAGATCTTCCACTGATATTTATTTAATAATTTTAAAAGGTCTAATCTGTGTATTCACCATCCACCTGTCAGTTTGTCATACTGTGGTAGCCCGTATGTTGCTACGATGCTGGAAGGTATACCACAGTATTTAAAATACCAACAGGGTCACCCATGCTGGACAGGTTTCAGAAGAGCTTCCAGACTAAGACAGACTAGGAGGAAAGGCCTGGCCATCTTTCTGAAAATCAGCCAATGAAAACCTTATGCATAACAACAGAACATTCTCTGATATAGTGCTGCAAGATGAGCCCCTCAGGTTGGAAGGCACTCAAAGATACGAACAATCATGCAGATAGCATAGGACCAGGCAGTGTTTCATTCTGTTATACATAAGGTAGCCATGAGTCACAGCCAACTCAATTGCAACTAACAACAAATTTGTGTATGTTTTATACTATATATAAAGACAGTAGTCTAGATAATTTATAAATAAGCACATACAGAGATAAATATTTCATTTCTTTACTGACACTCGAGTTTGGAAACAACTAGGTGATGACTTTGTTTTTTTAAATTTTAATAGAAAACTTTTCCTCTCATCTCAAAATGTATGGGCTAACCTTAAATGCAGACAAATTTTCAAATATTTGCTTAAAAATACTTTAATCAAGGACTTAAAACCAACAGGCCCTTGACTTCAGAACCGTTCCCCTCTCTATTTCTCTGAAAAATGTGAAAATCATTACCTATTTCACAAGCATAAATGCTAGGCACACTACATTAGCTCTATAAAACCCTTAGTTCCTGAGAGAGATATTATATAAAACATTTATACTTTCTAACAAAATCTGGTCTTTTGGAAAATTAGTATTTATTTTGTCTTGAGTTAATATGAGATGTGAAGGGAAGAAAACAGTAGTGGACAGGCAGAAGATGCAAGAAACTAGAGAATAAATGGCATCTACCCCAACATTCTTCTTTTTTAAATACCTCAAAGTCCAAATATATCACTATGACTCCTCTACGACTTCATCAAACTTCACTCAGCTTTTACTGGTGTCATGGTTTGAACTATGTCCCCCAAAAAATGTGTGTATCAATTTGGGTACGCCATGATTGTGTGGCTGGCCTCCATTTTGTGATTGTAATTTTATGTTAAAGAGGATTAGGGTGGGATTGTAACACCACCCTTACCCCGGTCACATCCCTGATCCAATGTAAAGGGAGTTTCCCTAGGGTGTGGCCTGTACCACCTTTTAACTTACAAGAGATAAAAGGAAAAGGAAGCAACAAAGAATTGGGGACCTCATACCACCAAGAAAGCAGCACCAGGAGCAGAGTGTGTCCTTTGGACCTGGGGTCCCTGCACCTGAGAAGCTCCTCAACCAGGGGAAGATTGAGGAGAAGGACCTTCCTCAAGAGCCGACAGAGAGAGAAAGCCTTCCCCTGGAGCTGACGCCCTGAATTTGGACTTCTAGCCTACTGGACTGTGAGAGAATAAACTTCTCTTTGGTAAAACCATCCACTTGTGGTAGTTCTGTTGGAGCAGCACTAGATGATTAAGACAAGTGGTAAGTTATTCTATTTTATTATCACCTCTTTTCTCAGTTACATAATCCTTTTGAAAGCACAACAAGGATGAAAAATACAAAGTAACAGTTCTAACTCTAGAAACTATTACCATTGAAGCTTAGGCTTTTCAAACAGATTCTCAATTCAGGCTAGGGGGCCAACTGGATCAAATCCTTGATGAGAGCCCAAACAGCTGACATGTCTACAATATTCTGTGGGGATACAGGCAGGAATGAATTGGGGAAGATTTTTCTTCCTTGTGATGTAATCCAGGAGACAGACATGTGGAACAACATAATAAAAGAAACAGCTTTGATACTGACAGAAGACAGATGCTAGCTAGCGTCAGGCACAACTAAAATCACAGGAAAAAGGAGACTTTGCTAATGCCCCTCAATTATAGCTAAGGATTGAAAGAAACTATCCAGTAAGGTAGTTACTAGTTTCTTTCTTGGGCAGACGAGAGACTAAGCCTGTACCGCCATGAAAATCTATCAAAACACATTTATCAAGGATATAAAGATCACAAGGCACCTTTATTAACCATACAAACTCTAGGAATGACATATTTAAGGAATATAAAGTTCTTCTGTTTTTGCAGAAATAATCACTGCTAAACATCCATTAAATGACTCCTCTTTGATTAACTAGTCACTTTAACTGTTCAATCAGAATATTTACAAAATGCCTACTACAAAGCAGGTCCCTAGAAGCTGTCTTCCGAGGAAAGCTAGGAACAACTTTATAGGTACCTCAGATTAGGAAATAACACGTTTTCCTATGAAGAGCTTCACAAATATCTTTATCTTTTCATTTGCATTCAAATAGTAACCTCACCTAAAGGAGCAATTCCTGAACTTAAAAAAGAAACGATCACTCCTGTCTCTTCCTCTAAATTCATTTCTATTATGATGTTTATGAAACAAAAAGAAAAACTTCATACATATTCTCATTTTTCCTTTTCTTTCCCTAACCTATGCTACAAAATATGGGGGGAGGGGGCACCAAGAGAATTAAATCTAATGCATCGTGCAAATATCTAAAGTGCGTAAGCAAAGCTGTAATGACAAAATGGAACAGCTGCATTACAGGGAACTGCAGTAAGCCAAATAACTATACATGCTAAGGTTTACAAAGATAATAAGCACCCAAATGCTGAAAGTATGCACTGACTCCAGCAGAGAGACAGCCTTCAACCAGAAATACCATGTCTCCAGGATACAGTCTTCAAGAGAAACTAATCCCTTGGCCTCAAGCTAATGACTATTCCTTGCTGAGGTTACAACAAAAGAAAATGTTAGGTACTATATTAACTAAAACCAAGCAACTGGCTCAATACCCCCACCATATATTTAAAAACAAAAAGATCCTATCTGCTTGGGGAATCAAAAAATTTCTGTTGGTTCCAAGACACTAACTGTACCTTCGCCAACACCAGTTTATTTGGGTCACTTTTCTAAATTATTAACCAACGGAACATACTCTACCCTATCCTCAAGAGTTTGACTATACCTGTGAAATTAACTTTCCAAAGTTTGCTTTTTAAAAAAAAAACACAAAATTGCCACCCTAGAAAGCATGACTGAACTGAGCATCCAACCTTAAAACACAATCAGCCAGAAATTCCTACACACTAAGTCATTTACATGATACAAGATTCAAGCATTAACAAGGGAAAAAACCTCAAGGAGGCAGATATAATAAGAACACTATGAAACCAGGCACAGACTTAAACACAAAGACAAATGTAGCAGCTTTTACTATCATATCCCACTGCAGTAAGGCATGAAATCTGAAGAAATTCTATCCAAGTAAACACAGATATTAGCCATAAAAATAAGATCACTAATATAACGTGCTTCAAGAACAGGGATCTAATATTCTCATACTTAAGCAACATGAACATGCAAACTACTAAATTTGAAATTTTCTAAGCAGCAAACTCTTAATGATTTTGAGATTTAACTTGTAATTCAAAGCATTACCTCATCTGTCACTGGTTGCCGTTTTGCAAAGTGTAAAACTATCTGAGTCAATTAGTTCTTGAAGTTACACAACAAAATTCTTCTCCAAGTCCCTAGTATAATTTTTTGTTGTTGTTATTTTGACCTAACTTCAAAAAGACTATTTAGTCTGAACCAGGTCCCTCTTCCGAGACCGTGCTGGAGAAAACACCTCTGTGTCTAATTTAACTTGTCATTGGATATCACTGTTGCTCCACACAAATCCAACTGGAACAGAATTTCTTTGGCAATGGTGAACTCTATCCCTAACTCCTCCCCCTGCCTGGGAGTCACAATTTCCTGGCCACATGCCCAACAACAGTTACTGCAACAACAAACGAGACTAAGGACACAGCATAAAATCTTCTTGGGCATTTGTTTTGGCTATAGGTTTGTATAACCCTCAAAGTTTGCTACAATCAAAGAAAAGAAAAAGTTACAGGTGCTTTCTGAGAAGGCAAATGGAGATTATGAACCAAAAAAGTGTGTGTGTGCATGTGTGTTCACTTAATAAAACAATGCTATAACAAGAATTTTTGTCAAAAACCTAACTCAGCACCTTTCTCTCCCAACTATCTCCTCTCTGTATCTGCTGCCTGCACTCCCATTTTAGCACGCAAGCTTAAAATCTAGTTATCTTGATTCTTTTCTCTCCCTCAAACCCAAATTCCATCAGCTCTTGTGCCTTCACTTAAATTTTTATGTCTCGAGAATCCAGATCCTCCATTCCGCACACACTGCTAACAACTCCTTCAGGTTCTCGTTAACTTTCCAGCACTCATCTCCCAAATGTTTTCCCCACACACTGATGACAAATGCATTGCTCTTAAAGTAGTGCTATTCAACCTGTAGTCCACAGACCAATGCCAGTCGGTGAACATTTGTTACTGATCCATAACAACAAACACACAGAAATTGTGTTTAGAAATTTTCATGGCAATTTGACAAAGAAATTTTATATTTGTTGAATGTAATAATATATAATGTAGGCTGATATCTTATATGTCTCTTCATTTTTCTAGTAATTCTTTTTTTATTGTATTTTACAATAAGCATCAATTTGAAACAGATTGAAAAATTTTTTAAACTGATCCTTCGTCATAGATAATTTGAGAAGCACTGTTTTTAAAGTCAGTTCCAATCATGTCATTCTCCTACCTTTAGTCATTGTTCATTACCTACCCAAATGAACAAACTACAAATTCTTCGCTCATCAAGGGGCTCAAAATCTTTCACCATTTTGTCAAAATCAGTTTTATCTTGTTACTCCACATCATGCACCTATTCCTTTAATAATCAAAGTGAACTACTGGCTATTTCCAAAACCTGCCCTGAGGTTTTGAATATACAGTTCCCTGTACCTAAAATGGAACGCTGGTGGTGCAGTGGTTTAAGCGTTTGACTACTAACCAAAAGGTTGACAGTTTGAATCCACCAGCTGCTTCTTGGAAACCCTATGGGGCAGTTCTACTCTGTCCTATAGAGTCACTGTGAGTCGGAATCGACTCAACGGCAACAGGTTTTGGTTTTCGTTTTTATACCTAAAATGTCCTCCTCCGTTATCTCTATAATTTTCAAGGCCCATCATCCCAAGTGACTTCTTCAAGAAATTATTCTGGCTATTCCACAGAACTATATGACAGTAATGTCTCTGGGCCTCAGATTACTTTTTTACATAACAAAAGGAATTTTATTAATAACTAAAATGCTACAAAGTTGTGATCCAAGTGAGAGGTTTGAATATTAATCGCTTATTTTGGCACTTACCATATTTTGTCATATACATAAAATACATGGGTAGTTCTCTTATTCTTTACAGGATTAAAAGGTTTCAGGATAGGGATTTATAGCTTTCCCAACACCTAACACAGGGTCTTGCAATTAGCAGACACAACATTTAACTAAAAATTAAACTTAAACTACAAACTTAATGGCACTAATGATTGCCAGAAGCCATGGGGAGGAGAGAATGGGGAGTTTCTACTAATGACTATAGGGTCTCCTTTTCAGGTAATGAAAACATTCTAAAATTAGATAGTGATGTTACACATATATCTGTGAATATACTAAAAACCATTGAATTGTACACTTTAAAAGGGTGAATTTAATGGTATGCAAATTGTATCACCATAAAGCTGTAAATCACCATAAATAAAAAAAAAAAACAATGCCAAGACCACCTCCTTCAGTAAAAACTATGCTTAGTGATCTAAAATATTACAGATAAGAATTTCCAATTTATGAATCTAAGTCTTAAAAATCGAAATTTTATGTAAAACACCATGGATATAAAGACAACAAGAGATAGTTCGGACTAAATTACAAAAGCAAAACTCATTTAGTAACATCAGTTATTGTTTTCATAAGTTCTAGGCAACAATTTCTTACTAATTTGTCTTAACATTTTCTCTGAGGAACATCCTCAGGAGGGATACATTTTGTTTATCAGAGCGTGTGAGAACAGCCTGTGTTTGAAAGTCTGAACACCAAACATGTCATCATTTCTAACATAAAATGTGAATTAATTAAAATATTAATTGTTCTCAAATACTCGATACAAAAACGTTCCAGAGAAAAGAAGGGAGTACGAAGGCATGCACAGAACAAAATCAAAGATGATTAAAATTTAAGATGCTATCAATTGTAAGACTCACCTATATTACATACCACTAATAAAGGGGGGGATGCCCCCAAATACAGTCTAATACAAATTCCACATAAAGCTAGAATATCAAAGGGTTATATCCATAATATAAGGCTAAAGCAGAAATCAATCTATGGAGCCCACAGGAAAATTTGCACATCTCAGCCTTGACACTGAGTCCAGGGAGGAGGGAAAAAACTACCCCCTGACAATATGAACAAGTCAGTCATATAGGTTTATGGTCTGAATTCACATTATCAGTATGGTTGACATTGCCCCCAGGTGACTGACAAAAGCTAATCCTCTCGGAAGAACCAATTTCAGAGATGTTCAAATGTGGAAAAACGTGCATCTTAATAGTGATAAAATATTAAAAGAGTACTGACGATAATGCCTTCTATCCTCCCACTGAATATTTCGAAGCACATTTTAAGGAGATTCAGCAAAAATGAGTAAGAAAGAGACATTAAAATACCATTCATCTTCAGTCTCAAATGAAGAAACTGAGGTAATGAGAGGAGGACTGTGAGGTGTAAAAGAGATGACTAACCTGATGAGGAATACACAAATTAAGGGAGAAAACAGACAGTATTATTACTTCTGAAAATAAGTTTACAGTTCTAATATCTCAGTATAATTAAATACAGGTTTTCCCAATCCCCCTTTTTCTATTTTCCTCTATGTCCCCTTTTCACCTTTTCTCCCCAATTTTCTAAACTAAAGAACAGTACAGTATATAGAAGATAGTATACAAAATACAGCAAAAGCTCAAAGTTGAACACTGTGGGATAGAAATTAGAGAAGAAAATATGAACAAAGCATGAGGCCAAATTAACAAATATATTACTACTACAATGTGAAAGAGTGGTCAAAACCTAAAATCTAAAAGAAAAGTAAATAATAAAATTCCTTTTGATCTCTTATCTGAAAGACAGCAGCTCCAGTAATAAAGGGCATTCTAAACACTCTGAAGGGCTAGCTCAATCATAACACTGAAAGGAGTGTGCATTTTTTCCTGCATTACACAGCCTAAAACTCTTGCATTTTCCCAAACATGTTCCTTAAATATGGATAAACGAGAACCATTTTATTTACAAACTTTTAAATCAGCAAGTTGAGGAGCTTCAAGTCTCATTCTCCCTCAACCTTACTGTCAAATAATTAACTTAAAATTCACCCATTTTAAAAGTGTAAAGTTTGGTGATGGAACAACTACCACAATCAACATGTAGAATATTTCCTTCGCCCTCAAAATTCTTTAGTGTCCCGTCTTGGGGAACATTTGTCTCAACTGGCATAACACAGTTTATAAAGAAAATGTTCTATGTTCTACCTTGGTGAGTAGCATCTGGGGTCTTAAAAGCCTGTGAGTGGCCATCTAAGATACTCCACTGGTCTCACCCCTTCAGAAGCAAGGGAGAGTGAAAAGAAAATAAGATACAAGGAAAAAGATTAGGCCAAAGGACTAATGGACCACAACTACCATGGCCTCCATCAGACTGTGTCCAGTACAACTAGATGGTGCTGGGCTACCACCACTAACTGCTCTGACCGGATCACAACAGAGGATTCTGGACAGAGCTGGAGAAAAATGTAGAACAAAATTCTAACTCACAAAAAAAGACCAGATGTACTGGCCTGAAAGAGACTGGAGAAACCCCAAGAATAGGGACCCTGGACACTCTTTTAGCTCAGTAATGAAGTCACTCCTGAGGTTCACCCTTCAGCCAGAGATTAGACAGGCCCATAAAACAAAATGAGACTAAAGGGGCACAACAGCCCAGCGACAAGGACTAGAAGGCAGGAGGGGACAGGAAAGCTGGTAATAGGGAACCCAAGGTCAAGAAGGGAGAAGGATGACATGTCGTGGGGTTGTTAACTAATGTCATAAAACAATATGTGTACTAACTGTTTAATGAGAAACTAGTTTGTCCTGTAAACCTTCACCTAAAGTACAATAAAAAAATTTCTTTAAAAATAGATCACATTATTTGTGATTTAAAAACAATTGGAATTGTGATGGTTATATGGCTATTTGTTAAAACTCATAGAATTGGACACCTACAGTGGATTAAGTTTACTGTATGTAAATTATCCTCAGTAAACTCAATTTAAATTAAAAAAAGAAATTTGCTAGTGTCCTTTTCCAATATCATCCCCAACACTGGCCCCGAGCAACCACTGATCTGTGCTTTATGTCACTGTAGTTTTTATATAAATAGAATCAAACCTTATGTGGTTTCTGTCTGGCTTCTTTTACTTAGGATAATACTTCTGATTCATCTATGTTGTTGCATGTTTCATAATTAGTTCTTTTTATTCCTTAGTAGTATCCCATTGAATGGATATACCACGATTTGTTTATCCATTCTTCAGTTAAGGGACATTTAGTTTGCTTAGTTTTTGGTTATTATAAATAACACTGCTATGAGCAGTCACATACAAATATGTGTGCACATATGCTTTCATTTCTCTTGGGTAAATACCTAGAAGTAAAAGTGCTAAGTCATATTGTAAGTACATGTTTAACTTTAAAAGACATAACCACAATGGTTTTCTATTTTGCATTCTCATCAGCAAGGCATGACAGTTCTAGCTGTTCCACATTGTCAGTGGTTTCAATTTTAGTCATTCTAGTGGGTGTGTAGTCTCATTGTGGTTTTAATTTGTATTTCCTTAATGACTAATGATGTTGAGCATCTTTTCAAGTGTTTATCTGCCATATCTTCTTTTAGGAAGTATCTATTCAAATATTTTTCCCTTTTTTAAACTGGATTGTTTTATTATCATGTCATAAGAGTTCTTTACATATTTTGGATACAAGTCATTTATCAGATACATAAGTATTGTGAATATTTTCTCCCAGTTTGTGGCTTGTCTTTTCAATTTCTTAACGATATCTTTCAAAAAGTAGAGGTTTTTAAAAAATTTTGATGAAGCCCAATTTATCAATTTTGTCTTTTACGGTTCATGCTTCTTGTATTTTATATAGGAAATCTTTACCTAATTGAAGGTCGCACAGATTTTCTACTACATTTTAGTTTTAACTTTATGTTCAGGTCTATGATGCATTTTGCATTTTTTTGTGTATGGTGTGAGGTAAGGGTCAAGATTCATCTTTTTCCATATGAATAATATCCAATTTTTCCAGCACATCTGTTGAATTACCTTGGCCTCATTGCTGAAAACCAGTTAGCACTGCTGAAAATCAATCAACATATCTGTGAGTTTATGAACTCTCTATTCATTTTCATAATCTATGTCTATTCTTACACTAACACAACACTGTCTCGATTACCACAGGTTTATAGTAAGTCTCAAGTATAATTTCTAGTGACTTAACTTTAATAAGAATCCTTTATTACTACTATTAGGGAAATATTTCATAGATATCAAATGGTAACAGGCTGTACTAAGTGTCAAAATATCACACATATGAATACTGAATATAAGACTTCTTTTCATTCCAAAACACAAAAATGATCCATTTATTTTTAAAGAGCACAAAGGAGAATAAAAGCTAGTTGACTTCATTTATATGATTCATATATTTCAAATGTACTTGCTCATTACCTATTCAGACAGTACAGGAATTGCCCCAGGGGCTCCTAGAGATGAACCTAATATTAATCACTTCCCAAGAATTTTGACTACATCTAGAAAAATAGATCTCCTTAAAATCCACCAGCTTTATAAACAAACCATGCATACAATAATGACAAATATACCAGCATCTGTGATAATCCTTATCACAAAAAGTTGTTTAACAAATGCACATTTGTAGCCAGTGCTGGAAGGAAAGAAAACATACAAAAAAGAGACAGTCCTTTCATGAGAAATCTGAAAGGGAAACAATTCCATTTACAATAGCATATAAGAAAATAAAATACCTAGGAATAAATATAACCAGGGATGAGGAGGTCTTATGCAATGAAAACTATAAAACACCACTGAAAGAGATTAAAGAAGACTTAAATAAGTGGAAGGATGTTCCATGTTCATGGACTGGAAGACTTAATATTATTAAGATGTCAATACTACCCAAAACAATCTATAGATTCAACACAATGCCAATCAAAATTCCAACAGCCTCCTTTACAGAAACAGAAAAACCAATTCTCAGCTTTATATGGAATGTCAAGGGGCCCCAAATAGCTAAAGCAATGTTGAAAGAGAAGAACAAAGGAAGAGGACACACACTTTCTGATTTTAAAACATACTACAGTATTTTTACTCAAATAATGTGTGCCTTCTACGTTTGTTTGGCAACAGTGCCCTACCACTGTGAGGTATTTTCCTAAGCATGCTATGGGCTAATTTTTTTTTTTTTTTTTTTTTTTTTTTTTACAGCAACATGTAAAACAAGATTGGCATAGTGGCACTTATGAAAATACCTCAAAGGCGGAGGGCACGGTTGGCAAACAAACAAAGAAGCCATGTGTTATTTGTGTAAAAATGTGGTATACAGCTACAGTAATCAAAACAGGCTGGTACGGGTATAACAACAGACACACAGATCAATGGAATAGAATTGCGAGTCCAGAAATAAACCCACACATCTATCGTCAACTAATTTTTGACAAGGGTGCTAAGTCCATTCAATGGGAAAGAAAAAGAATCTCTTCAACAAATGGTGTTGGGAAAATTGGATTTCCACACACAGAAAAATGAAACAGGATACATGCCTGACACTATACACCAAAACAAATTCAAAATGGATTCAAGACCTAAATGTGAAAACTAAAATCACAAAATTCTTAGAAGAAAATGCAGGGGCAACGCTGTCAGTTCCAGCTTTCAACAATGGATTATCTATTATAATAACAAAAGCACACAAAAAAAAGACAAAATAAATAAATGGGATATCATAAAAATTAAAAACTTTTGTTCATCAAACAACTTTACCAAAAAAGTGAAAAGACAAGCTACCGACTCGGAGAATATCTTCAAAACCATATATCCGATAAGAATCTAATAACAAAAATATACATAAAACTTCAACAACAACAAAAAGACAAATAACCCAGTCATAAAATGGGCAAAGGACTTGAACAGACATTCACCAAAGAGGACATTCAGATGGCCACCAGACACATGAAAAGATGCTCAATATCAGTAGCCGTCAGACAGATGCATCAGAGAAATGAGATACCATTTCACTCCCACTAGGATGGCTAAGATAAAAAAAAAAAAAAAAGGGCAGAAAATAAACAAATGTTGGTGAGGATGTGGGGAAACTGGAACCCTTATCCATTGCTGGTGAGAATGCAAAATGGTGCAGCCACTGTAGAAAACAGTGCTGTGGTTCTTCAAAAAACTAAAAATAGAACTACCACATGAGCCAGCAATTCCACTTCTAGGTATATGCCCAAAAGACTTGAAAGCAGAGGCTCGAAAAGAGACTTTTACACCAATGTTCACTGCAGCACTATTCACAACAGCCAAAAGGTAGAAATAACCTAAATGCCCATCAACAGATGAATGGATACACAAAATATGGTACATATATACAACAGAATACTACTCAGTAAGAGAAATGAAGTCTTAATACATGCTACAGTATGGATGGTGCTTGAAGACCTTATGCTGAGCAAAATAAGCCAATCACAAACGGACAAATATTATATGACTTCACTTAATATAAAAAGAACAAGAAAAGGCAAATGTATAGAAACCAAAGTTTATTAGTGGTTACCAGGGGTGAGAGGGAGGGGGAAAAGGGAGGTGACAGAAAAATTGCATTCATCAAGGGTAGGGTTGCACAGCCGATTACTGTAATTGCTGTCAATAAGTTATACACCTGTAAAAAGCTGAACTGTCAAAAGTCCTGTGATAGACATATTTACAACAACAAAAAAGAGTAGCTGCTGAGGCTGCTTATGTACAACCGAATACCTCACGGGATTTGGTTCCTTGGTTTGGAGGTTTAGAGTCATGGTTTCATAGGACATCCCAGTTAACTAGCCTAATGTGTTTAGTGCTTCTGTTCTACCTCCTAGTTTGTTATGTAGTGCCTGAGGTCTTAAAAGCTTGCAAGTGGCCATCCAAGGCACAACAATTGATCTCTATTCACCTGGAGTAATAGAGGAAAAAGGAGAGTCAGGAATAGGAGGAGGACAGGGAGTATGTGGCTAACTACCTCCGTGTACAACTGCCTCCTTTGCAATGAGACCAGAAGAACTGGATAGTGCCTGGCTACCATTACTGAACATTCTGATCAAAGATTCCATAGAAGGATCCCGATCAAAAGGGGGAAAATGCATAACAATTTCAAATTCTTATGGACTCTAGAATTTCTGGGGCCACGGAGGGTGGATGAACCCCTGAAACTATTGTCCTGAGACAATCTTTAAACCCTAAACCAAAAATATCCCCTGAAGTCATCTTAAAACTAATTAATATTTTAGCTTAACTGGTAAAAAGGTCTGCGCCTTGAGCATTTTGCTCTTTTAAGAACTATCTATATGGGATCAAATCGACAACAGCAACTCAAAAAGACTAGACAGGAATCCTAGGGGGCAGTGAGTTATGTTAATGAGGGAGGATCAACTCAGAAAAGGAGGGTGAGTATGGTTGCACAACTTGAAGAATGTAATCAATGCCACTAAATTTATTCCCACCACACTGAGCTGTGATGCCATCAGCTGAAAACCCAGGAAAGCTATGGGAAACTGGTATCTTAAGGATTAGACCATGTTTTAAATATTCAGTTTGTATTCTTGTATTTATTGCATTTGGTTTGAGACGGTCAATGGAACCCCTTCAATTTCACGTAAAATTTGAGATGTAGATTTTTTAAAAGTACTTCCCAAGAGACACATAGGTTAGGTAATGCTTGACAATCCAGTTCCCCACTCCTGCTCCACCCCAAGTTACAGTAGTTCTTAGAGTGCTTAAATATGACAAACAATAACCCTACCAGTTATTATCTCTCTTCTGTAGATAAAGGAGGAGCAGTTTCTATATGTAGAAACTATTGAATTGGCATATGTTTCACTGTGTATATTCTCAACAACAAAATAAATAAATTTTTTTTAAAAAAAGATAGTCCTGGCCACAGTCTCTTGACTGGGAGGCGCCGGCTGCTTGGATTCCACGCGCCCAGGCAGGCGGCTCCCTGGGTGCCATTTGTTGGCTGCTAGTGTTGCTTTTTTTTTCCTGCTTCTTTTGACTTCCCCCTTGCCTCTCGCCACCTCCCCCTCCTTTTGCTCGAGTGCCTGGTTCCGAGCACCATCTTTGCTTCTTCCTGAGGGGCTGCGGGGCTCCATTCGAGTGTGCAGCTGCTTCCCGGTCTAGGCTGCTGCGCTGGTGGGATCCCGGGGCTTTTGTTCATTTGTTCCTCTGCTTCCCGCGGCCACGGTCTCTTGACCGGGAGGCACCGGCTGCTTGGATTCCACACACCCAGGTGGGCGGTTCTCTGGGTACCATTTGTTGGCTGCTGGTGTTGCTTTTTTTTTCTGCTTCTTTTGATTTCTCGCTTGCCTCTCGCTGCCTCCCCCTCCTTTCACTCGAGTGCCTGGCTCCGTGCGCCATCTTTGCTTCTTCCTGGGGGGCTCCAGGGTGCCGGCAATTTGTGGTGTGCGCTTTCCCACTCTCCACCCTTCTTCACCCACACTCGGCCTCCTTTGCTTCCTGCGGACACAGTCTCTTGTCCAGGGGCGCCGGCCGCACTGGCTGGCTCTCTCGGTTCCGTTTGTTGGCTGCTGGTGTTGCTTTTTCTTTTTTCCTGCTTCTTTTGTTTCTTGCTTGCCTCTAGCCGCCTCCCCCTCCTTTTGCTCGAGTGCCTGGCTACAGGCGCCATCTTTGCTTTTTCCTCAGGGGCTGCGGGGCTCCGAGTGTGGAGCTGCTTCCCGGTCTGGGCTACTGCGCTGGTGGGATCCCGGGGCTTTTGTTCGTTTTGAATTGTTTGTTTCTTTTCTTTTCCTTTTCTTGAGTTGGGAACCCCTTTCTGGCCAGGCGGAGCTGCGTGGCAAGGAACTCCCCTT
>NW_004443943.1:29729103-29740920 GCF_000243295.1 Trichechus manatus latirostris
CTAAAAGATAAAAACGAGTAATAAAAGATCATGCTTTATACTGAAAAAAAAAAGATAGTCCTTTCATAATTTTTACATTTAATGAAACCTCAAAATTCTAATGATTTCATAAGAGGTCTAAAATTAATACAGGATTATCAGCATCCCTGACTGTTCTCTTTATTTAATAACGAAGTTTAACAATAGCAGTAAAGTGGGCCAATTTTATTTTGATCATAAACAATACATGATTAAATTAAAATAAATTATAAATGCAATTCTGAAACCACTTTAAAATTTCAAGTAGACAAAAAACTAGAATTAAGGGCTTCCAGAAAAATCAAAAATAAAATTTTATTGCACTTTTTAAAGATTTTCTTTGAGGGATCTCTGTCCTATTTAATCAGAGGGACTGTGTCTAAAATTAACCAGGTCTAGTTATATTTGAAGGCTAGAAATAAGATAATTAGCAGCATGCAGTCATTAACTTAAATGTTACCTACTACAGTAGTCACACAAAAAAAGAATCTGTAACAACTCAAACTCTGAAGCATAAGAGAAAGTCATATAAAAACAATAAAAAATCTAGCAGAACTATTTCATATACAAAGAAAAAGAATAGGGAATTCTATTGTAAATTATTTTTTCCTTGCACTGCCCAGAAAAGAAACAAAATCATATGCTGCCTTTTATTCAGTCTTTCTCATCATTTTCTAAAGGTACAACTTATAAAATACTATGCCTTTGAATTTTAAACTTCACTCAGTCCCATGTAAAATTCTTTGGTGAGCCACCAGTATTTGCTTCCAATCTTCATAAACAGTCCCTACGGAAAAACAACATTTTACCACAAGGTAGTGCTTTTATCTCACTAAATTCCTGTTAAGACTACCCAACCTCAACAGTGCTTTTCAAAACAGCAATACTTACTGTACAGTAGACCGATTACACATGAAACGCTGTAAGCTGAACTAAATTTCTTTCAGTCTCTGCCTCTACCTCCACTCTCAGTCTGGCAGCATTGCATATTAATCTTCACTCATGACTAGAATACCTTTCCTGGCTGAGAAAGGAGAGAGAATAATAAACTCACTTACCCTTCCTTAGACATTCTCAAAGATCTACTTCCTCTGGATGAGAATACAGGATCAACAAACAAGCTTCACTGATCCTCTAGAGAACTGTAGCTCATTTGTTAAAGCACAGAGAACTCAGGCCCTGAGAGGCCCAACAAATTCCGGCACAGTGCCGAACCCTAACCAGGCAATATCTTGGTGACCAATATCCTCAGCTTTAAATCCTTGAGAACTCAAGAATAATCGCTAAAAAATGGAAAGCAGGAAAAATAACTAATGGCCTGAACTGTTTAAGACTGCCCAGTTTAGGAAACAGACAATCTAAATGGCAAGTTCCTGTAAAAGACAGGAATCATTACTGGCAAACACACAGAAAAAGCAAATTTACCCCCTAATGAGGCCCTCCAACAGTACTCCAACAATGCGAATTTCACAGCATTGAGCGGTCCCCTAGTTGGCTCAAATCATCTTTAGTTTACTCTTGGGGAGGGGGGGAGTGTCAACAGGATAAATAATTTTATGTTTTAATTATCAGTTTAGTCATTTCTTCCCTTAAAAAATGAACAACATGAAATACAAGAGAAGAAAGTATTTTTGTGCCAATCATATTACAGGAGGAACCTAAAGTATTTCCACACCGAGGTCTTTTTTTCTGATTTCGTTAACTGCTTTTAAGGAAAACATCTGTGCTCACAAATTATTTTACTCAATCGCTCTAAAAATTTGGCTTATGTGAAAAGAAATTTTAAGATCTTTGGCATATGGGGTATAAATCCAGAACATTCTGAAGGTTTATTTCAAATCTCTGAACGTGCTGAGGTTTGAAAGAAAAACATATGCAACATTCCTGCCTTCTGACCAACATAATGCATAGGGATTATGCAACAGGGGAAAAAATAAACAAGTCAGCTAAAGTCTAGGAACACTGAGATGGCAGATAATCCTCCTAGCAGTGATTCAAATTAAAAATAAAATATACATACCTTAAAGAATACTACTTGAATTAAAACTTGGATTTTAAAAACCTTTATCCCTTTAAATATTACCTAAATATCTTACCATAAAGGCTTCTATTACTTAAAATATTTAAATATTCACCAAGGAATTAAAAGCACTATTAAATACTATAAAATCAAACTAAGATTATTTTAGTTTATTTAGAAAAGTAGTATGATGTAATGGAAACAGCATGGGCACTACAATCAGACAGAACTAGATTTAAATACCAGCTGTTCTTCTTTCTGGCTATGAAACCCTGAGTAAGTTACTTAACCTAAGCTGAGATTCTTTATAACCCATTGCCATCAAGTCAATTCCAACCCATAGCGACCCTATTTAAAAAAAAAAAAAGAAAGACCCATTGCCGTTGAGTCGATTCCAACTAATAGTGACCCTATAGGACAGAGCAGAACTGCCCCATAGAGTTTCCAAGAAGCGCCTGGTGGATTCGAACTACTGGCCTTTTGGCTAGCAGCCGTAACTCTTAACAACTATGCCACCAGGATTTCCAGTGACCCTATAGGACAGAGTAAAGCCACCCCATCCATAGGGTTTCCAAGGCCGTAATGTTTACAGAAGCAGACTGCCACATCTTTCTCCTGTGGAGCAACCGGAGGGTTCAAACCGCTGACCTTTTGGTTAGCAGCCAAGCGCTTTATCCACTGTGCCACCAGGGCTCCTTCTTTTTCTATAGAAGAGGGATAATACCTGCTAGGGCTGTCTGTCATATTTAAGCACTCTAAGAACTACTGTAACTTGGGGCGGAGCAGGGGTAGGGAACTGGATTGTCAAGCATTACCTAACCAATGTGTCTCTTCAGAAGTACCTTTAAAAATCTAAATCTCAAATTTTACACGAAATTGAAGGGGTTCCATTGACTGTCTCAAACCAAATTCAATAAATACAAGAACACAAGCTGAATATTTAAAAAATCGTCTAATCCTCAAGAGTACCAATTTCCCATGGCTTTCCTGGATTTTCAGCTAGTGGCATCACAGCTCATTGTGGTGGGAATAAATGTAATTACTATTTTAAGACTTTACTACTAGCAAAGAGAAAATAAAACAAAAAATTTCACTTGAAACAGAGGGCACACACTTATAGGAGCTTCCTGTGCAAAAGATAAGGCTTTTTTGAAGATGATTAGCTTTTTCAACTTCCATTCATACATTCAAAAATATTTACTGAACATCTATGTGCCAGGTAATGCTGATATAAAGATAAACATGGCAGTCTTTCATTTTAAGGAGCTCAAAGTCTAGTGAAGGAGGTTCACTCACAAATAGTAATAAAGTAGTGTGTAACTGAAGTCTTAGAGAAAAGCACAACAGAGAGGTGCATCTACAGCCTCTGGACTGAGTCTTATTGGAAAATAGGATGCTCAAGTTGTTTTTTTAAAGTTGACAGTGTGCTGAGCACTTTATATATATCTACTACCCCATTTAATACTCACAATAACTAGGAGGTAGGAATCACTCCAATTTCATAGATGAGAAAACAAAGATTTACAGAAGTTAAATACCGTGATTCTGAAGAAATTAAATAGAATAATTCAAAGGCGTCGGCTCTTAACCACAGTGTTAAAAGGATTAACAGGTGTTAATCAAGCTAAGGGGGCAGTAGGAGGTGGAAAGCATAGAAGAGAAAGCATGAAGAAAAAGCAGAGACACAGACATGAAGACATGATAATGGGTGAAAAAAACTAGATGTAGTTCAGAGACGACGGAACATAAAATTTGAGAAAGGGAGTGGCTCAAGATTAAAGTGGAAAGGTAAGGATCAGTCTTAGAGGGTCTTAAATACTGTGTTTAAGAACTTAGAATTTATCCTGCATACCACTGAAGGGTTTTAAGCAGGGTAGTAACATGATTTAAAAAATGGATTTGAAGAGGACAAGGCTGGAGGCGAGGAATGCTTTAGAAGTCCAGGACAGTTCTGATGAAGGCCTAGACTACAGCAGTATTATCAGGAATAAAAAGAAAAGTCAGAATCTACAAACGATTAGGAGATTCACATTAAAGTGTAGATCTGCGTGTGTGTGTGCGTGCGCACACGTGCGCGCACGCCATGTTTGAGCCCACTGCTGCAGCCACCATGTCAATCCATCTCTCCATTTTTTGGATCTATGGTAGTCATATTTAGAGATGCTTTAATTTCCTAATGCATATAGTTAACAATTAAAATCCTCTTTTAAAAAGCTTTCCAAGGGAAGTAGTTGGAAATAGAGCCAATACGTAATTCAGGTTTCTTTACTGGTTACACCAAAGTTCATTACACATCTCCAAAGCTGTCTCACGACTACATTGGATCTAACATCAACTGTTTCTCAAGACTTTTCTTTCCAAACCAGATAATTTGGACCAAATTTCCCATTGAAGACTGAAGAAAGCTGGAGAAATATTTTTTTTAATTTTCTGAAAATCATGGAGATAATAATGTATATTAGGGAATTATCAAACCAGGATCTGAGAAAGATAAAATTCCAAACATGAAACCCGAAATCATGGGCATTTTCTGATGCAGAAAAAGCTAAGTGGCACTTCTGACAGCTTCAAAGGGTCAAAGGGTACAAAAGTTGAAGTCTAGGGCCTGCCAAACACCCTGCGCTGTGTGTTGACAATCCGAAAGGCCACACACTAGGGGTAAGAATGAAAACAGAAGTAAACCAGTCCCCACACAGGCTTCAGTCCTGCTTCAAGTCTTCTAGAATGCCCAGAATAATATCAAATCCTGAGACTGGATTAAGATGATTATCAGCTGGCTTGTGCCCCCAGGTGCCTGACAGAAGAGATCATTATCCCAGACTTCAAATTATCTTTACAAATAATTTTTAAAATATAATGTACAGTAGCCAAAGATAGCTACACATATGAATCAATAACACAATACGAATGATAACTAGCAAGAAGCACAGACATGAGAAACAGGGACATCACATATGGCAGAAATCAAATGCAGACTGTAAAATCTCTGTGTTTCCTCTAGTCAAGGAGACTTAAGCTAAGATTTAAACGTTTAATACGTAAATTAAAACTATAAAAAGTGACATAGTAAATTTGAAAAAAATCCTCAAGTAAAATTCTGAAATTGACAAATTATAAAATCAAAGTTAAGAATTTGATGAAAAGATTTAACAGATCAGACCCAGTGAAAAGAGAATTAGTAAACTGGAGGGTTGTTGTTAGCTGCCGTTGAGTCGATTCTGACTCATGGTGACCCCACGTGTGCAGAGTAGAAGTGCTCCATAGGGTTTTCAAGGCCGTGACCTTTCAGAAAATCAACAGACCTGTATTCCGAGGCACCTCGGGGTGGACTTGAACAGCCATAAAACCTTCCAGAACGTGACACTGAGAGGAAAAAAAGGATGAAAAATACAAAAGAAAGGATAAGACAAGTAGCAAGGATAAAGTGTGAAGGTCTAACATATGCTTATTAGAGCTTCAGAAGAAGGGGACAGAATGGGGTAAGGACAATATATGAAAAGATAATGACTGAGAATTTTACAAAACCAATTACAGACAAGCACAAATATGAAGTTTAATAAATTCCAAGCAGGATAAAAAAAATAATTTTCAGTTATTGCTTAAAGGGCACTGAGTTTCTGTTAAAGGCAATGAAAAAATATGGAAACAGATAGTGATGATGGTTTCACAATATGGTGAACAGAATTAATGTCACTGAATTGTACACATAAAAATGGCTGAAATGGCAAATGTTCTGGGAAAAATTATTTTGGGAAAATTATTTTGCAGTGTCTACTAAAACTAAACACATTCTTACCCTATGGTATGGAAATCCCATTCCTAGATAGAAACCAAGAGATATTAGTGCATATATGTGCCAAAAGACATGTTTAAGAATGTTTATGTCAGCATTTTTTCAAAATTAAAATCCAGTAAAATTGACCTTTAGTGTACATTTCTATGAATTTTAACACATTTCTAGATTCGTGTAATAACCCTGAAAAACTAGAATCAAAACAGTTCCATCACCCTGCAAAACTCTCCTGCTATCCCTATGTAGTCACACACACACACACCCCCCACTCCTAATTCCTGGTACCCACTGATCTGTTCTCCATCACTACAGTTTTGTCTTAAGAATGTCACACAAATGGAGTAACACAGTATGTAACCTTTTGAGACTGGCTTCTTTAACTCAGAATTACGGCTTTAGAGTCATACAAGTTGTTATGTATATCAATAGTTAATTCCTTTTTCCTGAATAAAAAAAAAACAACAAAACCTGTTGCCATCGAGTCAATTCTGACTCATACCGACCCTATAGGACAAAGGAGAACTGCCCCATAGGGTTTCCAAGAGTGGCTGGTGGGTTTGAACTGTTGACCTTTGGGTTAGCAGCCATAGCTTTTAACCACTGCGCCACCAGGGCTCCATCAATAGTTCATTCCTTTTTCCTGAACAGTAGTCCATAATATGGATGTACCATATTATTATATTATTATAGGATTTCATTAAATCTAAGATTTGCTCTCTTTTTTTTCTTTCTCTTCCATGCCACCACCATCACCACCACTACTTTTCTTTTTCATTTTACTGTTAGGTAGATCTATTGTTTTTAGAAGAAGCAAAGAGGGAAAAGAACACAGAAACAAAGGAGGAATATTTTAGAATCCAGTAACTTCTTTTGGGAGTCTCTGGTGGTGCAAATGGTTAACACGCTCAGCTGCTAACCAAAAGGCTGGAGGTTTGAGTCCACCCAGATGCCTCAGAAGAAAAGTCTGGCAATCTACTTCCAAAACAATCAGCCACTGAAAACTCTATTGAGCGCAGTTATATTCTGACACACATAAGGTCACCATGAGTCAGAGTCAATAGCAACAGTTTATTTGAGGGCAATGGTAGTTCAGTGGTAGAATTCTTGACTTCCACCTGGGAGACCTGAGTTCGATTCCCAGCCAATGCACCTCTTGTACAGCCACAGGCTCTCTGTCAGTGGAGCTCTGCATGTTGCTGTGATGCTGAACAGGTTTCAGTGGAGCTTCCAGACTAAGGCAAACTTAGAAGAAAGGCCTGGCAATCTACTTCCAAAAATCACCCAATATAAACCCTATGGATCATAACAGTTCAATCCACGACCATCATGGGCATGGTGCAGGACCAGGCAGTGTTTCGTTCTATTGCGCATGCGGTCACCATGAGTTGGGGGCCAACTCAATGGCAGCTAACAACAACAGCAGCCTTCTCTTGAACAATAAAGTTTAGGAAACTTGTACTCCATAAAGTAGTATCACTGCATATTATAAAGAGTAACTTGTATCTAAAATAGACAATGAATGTATGCGGCGGAAGAAAATGTTTAATAGAACTGAAATAATTTTTTTAATTAATTAAACTTTGTTTTGAGATAACTACAGCTTCACATGCAGTAGTAAGAAATAATAGAGGTCTCCTGTACTCTTTATCCAGTTTCTCCCAACAGTATAAATATAATACAATATCACAACGGTGAAATTGACATTGATACAATTCACCAATCTCATTCAGATTTCACCAGTTTTACATGGACTCATTTGTGTCATGTGTGTATTTAGTGTGTTTGTGTATGTGTAGATTTATGTAACCACCACCACAGTCAAGATACAAAACAGTTCCATCACATGGATCCCTTACGCTACCATTTTATAGCCATACCCATCTCCCTCCACTCACCCCCTCCTTAATCCTTGGCAACCATTAATCTGTTTTCAATGTCCATAATTTTCTCATTTCAAGAATGTTACAGAAATAAAATCATACAGTACATAACCTTTAGAGACTGGCTTTTCTTATTCAGCATAATTTCCTTGAGATCCATCCAAGGTGCTGTGCATATCAATAGTTCATTCTTTTCTACTGCTGAATAGTATTCCATAGATAGAATGTTTTGAGGAGAAATAAACAGGCTAAAAATAATCTTACCAGTCCCTGAATCTTCACTTATCATTCCTTAGCAATGTGAAACACTAATAAAAGCATTAGAATGACACATTAACAACAAAAATTTAACGTAGTTCTGATACTCTAGCTCACACTTTTTATTCTGACAAGTGACAGCCCATCTATACATTATTCAAGGAATATGGCTCCTTGGCATTCCTGAGAACCTGCATTTTCCACATAATTTTCAACTTATAAAAAGGCTATTGATTTTGTTCATCAAAGAACCTTATCAACCAAGTAAAAAAACAACCTAGAGCTTGGGAGAGATTTCTCAGGAACCATATATCCAATAAGGGTCTATTATCCAAAACATATTTTAAAAAAAAAAGTCTTCAACTTAACAAAAAAGGAAGCAACCTAACCAAAAAATGGGCAAAGGACTTGAACAGACATTTCACCAAAAAGGATATTTAAATGGCCAACAAACACATGAAAAGATGCTCGATGTCTTTAGTTGTTAAAAACCAAATTCATAAAAACTGTCGCCATTGAGTAGATTCTGACTCACAGTGATACTACAGGGCAGAGTAGAACTGTCCCACAGGGTGTCCAAGGTTGTAATCTTTATGGAAGCAGACTGCCACATCTTTCTCCCATGGAATAGCTGGTGAGTTCGAACCACCAACCTTTCAGTTAGCAACTTAGCACTTAACCACTGAGCGAACAGGGCTCCTTCCATTAATCATTAGGGAGATGCAAATCAAAACTACAATGAGATACTAACCACCTCACCCTGATTAGAATGGCAATGACCAATAAAAATGGAAAACGACAGGTGTTGGTGAGGTTATGGACAAACTGGAACCCTCATCCATTGCTGGTGGGAATGTAAAATGGTTCAGCTGCTGTGGAAAAGTTTGATGGTTCCTCAAAAAGTTGAACACAGAACTACCATATGACCCATCAGTCCCAATCCTAGGTATATAACCAGAAGAAGTAAAAGCAGGAACACAAACAGAAACCTATACACCAATGTACATTGCAGCACTTTTCACAATAGGCAAAAGGTGGAAACAACTGAAATGTCCTTCAACAGAAGAATGGATAAACAAAATGTGCTATATACATACACTAGGATATTATTCAGACATCTAGAGAAATGAAGTCCTGATGCATACCACAACATGGAAGAACCTAGAAAACATTATACTGAATGAAATAAGTCAGTTACAAAAGGACAAATACTGTATGATCTCACTTAAACATAAAACAAGCAAATACTATATAGAAAACCAAAGCTGATTAATGGTTACAGGGTGGGAAGGAGGGGGAAAAGGGAAATTTTTCCTTAGGGGTCAGTGAGTTTATATTAGTGGTGGTGGAATAATTTGGAAAAGGATAGCAATAATGGTTGTACAACATGAAGAATGTAATCAATGTCACTGAATTATACATGTAGAAATTGTTGAATTGGCAAATGTTTTGCTGTGTATATTTTCACCACAATAAAAAAACAAAAAGACTATAGAAATTTTAACAATTTACCCATCTGAATATTTGTATTTGCACTAAAATGACAGATTATTCAGCTTGACTGATGTCATAACCTAAAGGCTGAATGATGGTCATGTGATATTCACAAGTGGTAAAGGAGAAAGAAATTAAAAGTTTATCAGTCTGGCTGTCTCTGCATATAATCTGATCCCCACTTTTGAGATTAAAAAAAAAAAAATCACCATAAACGTTTCTACTAGTCTGCCAAGCAAAATAATTTTATATATGTATACAAATTCCTTTCCACTTCCCAAACATGTATAATAAATTTACTTTGATTTAAGAAGAAACTGTTATTTAATAGGCTTAAATAAAGACTGGTATGGCTATGGAGACCTAAATTCCAATTTAAAAAGTTAATTTAAGATACATATACAAAGAACTAAAAACAAAGTAATTCAACGTTTTTCAAAACAAGGCAAAAAACCAGTTTAACCAAAAATTCACCAGCCCAGTTACTTATCAAAATTCCATTCAACATGATAAATACCACTGCTAAATTCATAAGCTGTGTTCATAAAGAAAAAAACCAATTCACTGTCTTACAGAAACTCTGGCTGTACTGCATCATCAGAACTTTAAAATGGTAAAACCAATACCTGACTTCAGCATCCTCGGCACAGTCAACATGGAGAGCAGATGAAATATCTAGTTGTTCCATTCTTGTATTCAGTAAATACAAATTTTGATCTATACTGATCACTATCAGATTCTAGGTGTTAAACAAGGAACTATTCAAAAGGTAATTTTCTAGCTTGCTTCCTTCAAGCCACTAAGACATCTGCACAGCTCAGTCTTATTTCCTGACCAATTAGCAAAACATATTTCAATGAAGGGTTTGGCCCAATGACTATTCTCAACCCAGAACACTCAACAACCATAATAAGGAAATGGAGGAGAAACAACAGTCAAAGGCCAGTTTCTTAATTATGACACGTCCTTCATTTCCATACTGAAATTTAGAAGACTAACACTAAGCAAGAAAAAAGTTGGATGTTAGATGTTTATTTACTTAACTAAGAATATTTAACTTCTTTGAAAAGGGAATTCTAAAGCATTACATATGCAGAGTTTATGATAAATGCTCATGAAAGTCTGCCTAATTTAACCAATAATAGGTTATCACCTCAAATAAATGTCTTTAATAAGGTAGAAACAACCCAATTGTCCATTAACAGATGAATGGATAAACAAAATATGGTATATACATACATTGGAATATTATTCAGCCATAAAGAAAAAGCAAATTCTAATACATGCTACTATTATGGATAAACCTTAAAACCTGTATGCGGAGTGAAAATAAGTCAGACACAAAGGACAAATACTGTATGGTCCCAGTTATATGAAATATCTAGAATAGGCAGATGCCTAGAGACCAAAGATTATTAGTGGTTACCAGAGACAGGTGGGAGGTGGAAAGGGGAGTTACTGCTTAAAGAGTTTCTGTTAAAGGCAAGGAAAAAATACAGAAACAGATAGTGACGATGGTTTCACAGTATGGTGAACATAATTAATGTCACTGAATTGTACACATAAAAATGGCTTAAATGGCAAATGTTCTGTTATATATACTTTACCACAAAAAAAAAAAGCCCTGGAAACAGAATACTCTACAAATTGACTTAACCAGAAACCTAAAGTTAATTTCTTCTAAATGGTTTAATCAACAAAAGCAAATATTTATGAATTTAATAACACAATTTTTATATTAAAAATATATCTTAAGGTGACCTAAAAAATTCAAACCCTTGAAAATGCTTTTTCTGTTGTTTCTAATGTTTCAGATTGTATCCTACTATGTGAAAAATGGAGAGTGAAGAATTTACAGTAAAACCACAATGACATACCATCTCACCCCAGCATTACTGGCACAAATCAAAAACACTGGAAATAACAAATGTTGGAGGGGCTGCGGGGAGATCGGAACTCTTATGCACTGCTGGTGAGAATGTAAAATGATACAACCATTTTGGAAAATCATATGGCACTACCTTAGAAAGCTAGAAATAGACATACCATACGATCCAGCAATCCCACTCCTAGGAATATATCCTAGAGAAATAAGAGTCGTCACTTGAACAGACATATGCACACCTATGTTCATGGCAGCACTGTTCATAATAACAAAAAGATGGAAACAACGTAGATGCCCATCAACAGATGAATGGATAAACAAACTATGGTACATACACACAATGGAGTACTACGCAACGAGAAAGAACAATGAGGAATCTGTGCAGCATCTCATAACATGGATGAAACTGGAGGACATTATGCTGAGTAAAATAAGTCAATCACAAAAGGACAAATATTGTATGAGACCT
>NW_004443943.1:29741931-29756192 GCF_000243295.1 Trichechus manatus latirostris
AGGGTTGACATGTTGTGGGGTTGTTAACCAATGTCATAAAACAATATGTGTACTACTGTTTCATGAGAAACTATTTGTTCTGTAAACCTTCACCTGAAGTACAATAAAAAAAAAAAAAAAAGAATTTCCAGGAATTATTATTCCTGATGAGTCAGAGGTGCACTCAAGCTATGACATTAAATACAATTACGACACTTGATGTTTACTAGATGACGTCTCTTCATTATATAAGTCTAGCCTTTCTTTCTACTCCTAAAAATGTTAGTTACATGCTAACCAAATGTATATTTTATGGCAAAAAGAATAAGCAAATAACTGAACATAAAAAAATATGCTAAAAAGTATAAAACACCCTATATGTAAGAGGTTGGTAGCTCACTGGTCAGAATTCTTGCCTTCTATGTGGCAGATCTAAGTTCAATTCCCAGCCAATGCACCTCATGAACAGTTACCACCTCTCTGTCAGTGCTTGTGCATTTCTATGATGTTGAACAGGTGTTAGTGGAGCTTCCAGACTAAGACAGACTAGGAAGAAAGGTGTGGTGATCTACTTCCAAAAATCAGCCAACAAAAGCCCTATGGATCACAAAGGTCCAATCCACAACTAATCATAGGGATGGTGCAGGATCGGGCAGCATTTTGTTCCATTATGCATGCAGTAGCCAGAAGTCAGGGGCCAACTTGACAGCAGCTAACAACACATACAGTATACACTCTTCCAAAAACGTGTTTTATTTATATAGACACACATAACCACTCTGTTTTACACTTTAATTCCCATGCCGTATCTAATAACATGTTTCACACATGGTAGAGGATCATTAGTACCAATGACTGATTTTGAGTCTTCACACCTTGATGGAAAACTGAAATGTCTTTTCACTCTTTCAGGGTTTAAGGAGTAATAACCGCCTAAATATCTATAAATGCTATATAGTGGCCTACTATCAGGCAAGTAGCACCAGTCTACTTTATAACCAACTATTGATAACATTAACTTCCAAAACACTCGATATCAAATAACTGTTTTCTTTAAAATATTAGTACTCATTGAAACACTAAAATGTTACCTAATTCTGACCTAGCTTTTCTATACAGGGAAGAGTGAAATCAGAATTATGTTTCTGTCTGCTTAAAAAAAACTTACTTGTATAAACTAGCTTAACCATCTTTCCAGTAAGATTTTAAAAGTGATATTTATTTTCTTTCCTCTAAGGCCAGAAACAGAGGCGTGATTATCAGTTGTTATAAGTTTTCTGGAATTCCCATATAACCTTAAGCAGTGCCAATGTATCCGCATCTCTACTTATTCCTGGCTTTCCTGGGTGGAAGGCAGAGATGTTTCTAGTGGGGCCCAGATCTTTCTATGCTATCAATTCACTGAAAGTGTAAACTTCTAATTTCTGCCTAAAATTACTGACTCCTAAATATAATATTCACTTCCAAGTATCTTAGCTACTTAAGATTTAAGTAGAAGTAGGCATTTAACTGAGTCTATATAAAACGATAAGTAAATTAAAAAAAAATATTTTAAGCTCTTAAAGGAAAAACTAGAGGAAACTTTAAAGTCTAAATCAATACAAAAAACTTTGATAATACCCAGAGTTACCCACATTCAATCCAATACACAGAAGCCAGTAGACACAATTTTTAAATCTGTAAAAAAATTACATCAATTTGTGGTAAATGTCAATTAAGAATTTCTTTCTTATTAACTAAGGTGCAATTTTTAGCAGCTGAAGATGCTCTACTCTTGAGGACTTTATAGTAAATATATGAAGTTGTACAGTATACTATTTAGTGGTTAAAAGTCTATACTTTGGATTGGGTTTGAATCACAAACTAGCTACATGATCTGGGATAAACGACTTCTCTGTACATTAATTTCATCATCTGTCAAATGAAGTTAATATGTACCCACTTCACAGAGTTGTTTTGAGGATTACATAGACAAAATACCTACCGATGATAGGCTTCTCGCCGATACTTTTTCAGGGCGTGCTTATCCATGTTAGCAGGCATATCTGCTGCATTCTGTAACCGATCACTCCAGGAGGTTGACATTTTATTTTAAATGTATGCTGAATTCTAGAAAAGAAAAGCAGTAATTTAGCTAGCTTAACATTGGTATCTGTATACTGATATATGATTTTAAAAAACACTAGAAAAATTCTACTTTACATACTGCCTGAGATAATTATCTACTAAAATATGCTGAATATGGTAAATATCCTGAAAAATGCACTGATATTTCTAAGTCACGTACACTTAGGAAAATAATTTCATATGGTAATTTCTATCCAGAAGGATCATATATATCACTTCCAAATAATCAAGCATGACTACTGACACAGTGGCAATGATGGGCTCAAGCATAGCAACAACTGTGAGGACGGCACAGGACCGTTCTGTTGTACACGGGATCGCTATGAGTTGGAAGCGACTAAGCGACACCTAACAACAACAACAACGGACAATTACTGACTTTAACCCTGGGTTCTAGAAAAGGGACCGAGACCACAGAAGTCTGTGAAAATACATAATTTTGAGTTTATGTGTGAAGTAAGCAACTTTTTAATTCTGATCGACACTCTAAGCTCAATCAATTGGTGGCCCAAACAGAGTAGTTAATGTTTGGTTTCTAATTATTTCATGCTTTTTAGACTGTTCTATACTAAATTATTTTTTAGCCAGTATTAAAGACTATGAGCTAGAAGAAGAAATAAACTAAAAAATTTCATCTCATTAGGATAAACATGTAAAACTAGGTGGGCAGCTAAGTTTCTCAGCTTTAAGTACTTTGACACTAGGCACTATTCTTAGGTTTCACTTCTATTTTTGAAATTATCATCTGTAAATAGCTTTAAATAAGTATAAAAGATATTCTTTTAGCATTAAGAAGTTTATTAACATTTTATTAAAATAGTAGTGTTTGTAAAAACATCTGCAATCTAACATTTCCAATTCTAAAAACACTAGCATCATTCATGACATTAAGTCAATTTTTAAATAAACCATTTTTTGAAATATCAAGATTTCCAAACACTTTTTATAAAACAAAAGTACTAGTACCTGCAAAAGATTCTAGTTAAAACCTTATCAAATAAAAATTAATTTGAGAGAAGTTACTTGCTAGACTATTATAACTGAAACTAGATACACTATGAAGGTTTATTTTCCCCTATTTAAAAAAGAAATTCATTTAGCAAATCCATTTTTGTGGACAAACACCAGAGAAATTTTGAAAGGAAGGAATTTACAATGGAACATCAATGATTTTTTTTTTTTAAACTAGGACTGCATTTTATATAAGTTTAAATAAGAATCAGAAATGAAACTGGTATATTGTGATGAATTAAGAGAAATAAAAATAGTCATTCTATTAAAGAATTTAATTTGAATTCTACTGCAAGCATAGTCATGCTGTAAAGCACACGAAATAAAACAGATTTATTGTTAACACCTTAAGTACATTCCAACTTTTAAAAACAATTTTACCTCCTAGTTTTAATTTTTAAAAAAATCAAGATATTTAAATTATGTATATTTTACTATAATAAAAAAAGAAAAAATTAAGAAAAGGTAAATAATACTTTTTTTTTTAAACTTTTAATCACTCAAGAATTAGAAAACTAAATATTTAAAAGTCAGACATATCAACTTCCACTTCTGGCCAACATTTAGTAATAAGGACAGATTAACCTACCTGGCTTAAACAACTAAAAACCACACAAAATATATGAAATAATGGTTTCTAAGACACTGGATACCAGGCAACAAAAGACAGTGAACCCTGAGAAAAAAGAAAGAAGATGAATCATACAACTGCCCAAGCTTACCGACTGGAGAAAGGTTCAAGGCTGTTGTACATAGAGGGGAAACCAAAGGGGAGCCCAGCGCTCACCCAAAGTTGAAGAGATGAAGCTGGGAGACCCAGAAGACCAAGGAGGCTATAGTTTACAGAACACAGTACCAAACAGGACAGAGATACACAGAAAGAGAATGCTGGAGGTCTGCAGAGGGTGAATCCTCAAGTCTTCATCTGCATACTGATTAGCACATGACAAAACCACATTAAGGCTGAAAAAAAACCAGCCAGAAGGAACAATCCCTGAACCTCACACAGGACTGGGAATACTTCCTGTTTCAATCAGCTAGAGTGACAACCTAATCATTTACAGGGCATTAGGCAGAGTACTCACAAGGGTTTTGTGTCTTTAGTGGATAAACTTAGCCCTAGACAAAACAAAGGTTAAAAGACCCAAAAGGATCAAACTGTTTCTAAGTAACTTAAGCAAGTCAAAGAACAAAGCTCAAGAATATAAGGAACCCAAAAGTAATCAGCACCCAACAAGGTAAAATTTACAATGTCTGGCATCTGATGGGAGCGCTGGTGGTGCAGTGGTTAATAGCTCAGCTACTAACCAAAACGTCAGCAGTTCAAATCCACCAGCTGCTCCTTGGAAACCCCACAAGGTAGTTCTACTCTGTCCTATAGGGTGGTTATGAGTCAGAATTGACTTGATGGCAATGGGTTTGGTTTTGGTTTGGCATCTAATAAAAAATTAGCAGCATCCAAAGAAGCAGGAAAACAGGATCTACAAGAGGAAAAAATTAATCCAACCAAACCCATAAATGACACAGATGATAAAATTAGTACTCAAAGGAGTTATTATACTTGTATTTCATATATTCAAGCTAGAAGAAAGTGAAAACATTAAGTAGAGGCATGGAAGATATAAAAAAGACCCATATCAAATGTCTAGAGATATCAACTACAAAATCTAAGATGAAAAATATACTTGATGGGATTAATGCCAGATTAGATTTTGAAGAAAAGATTAGTGAACTTGAAGACATAGCAATAGAAACTATCCAAACTAAAATAGAAAAAACACCAAAAAAAAAAAAAAAAAAAAAGTTAACACAACATCAGTGAGCTCTGCAACAATTTCAAGCAGCTTAATAAACATTTATTATTAAGTCCCCAAAGGAGAAGATGGAAGACAAAAAATTTTTTTAAAGAAATGGGAGCCCTGGTGGCACAGTGGTTAAACTCTTGGCTGATAACCAAAAGGCTGGTGGTTTGAACCCACCCAGCAGCTCTGCAGGAGAAAGACCTAGTGATATGCTCCCATAAAGATGTATACACCCACTCCTCACTTATCAACTATCTTGTTATCTGACAGTTTGCATTTACAACAATAGTAAAAAATCCACTATACAACTATTTTGCACACTAACGACATACATCTGGCAGTAACAAATGCTGAGATACGAGGCAAGAATAACGCTGGCTGTGATGGTTATGTGTCAACTTGGCTGGACCATGATTCTCAGTGGTTTGGTGGTTACATAATGATGTAATTTGGCAGTTATGCAATGATGTAGTCATCCTCCATTTTGTGATCTGATGTGGTCATCCTCCATTTTTGCGTAATGCTGATTTTTGCATAACAACCTGGTCTTTGGTACCTAACCATGTCGATAGGTGAGGAATGGGTGTATTATCTAATCCTGTAAAGATTACAGCCTAGAAAACCCATTGCCATCGAGTCAATTCAAATTCATAGTGACCCTGTAGGACAGAGCAGAACTGCCTTATAAGGTTTCTAAGGCTATAATCTTTACAGGAGCAGACTGCCACGTTTCTCCGCCACTGGTGGGTTCAAACCATGAAATATTTACGTAGTGCTACCACATACATTTAGGAAAATAACCTCATATGGTAATTTGTAGTTTCACACTTAAAAATATTTCATAGTTAAAACATACCCAGTGCTCTTTACCACTACCATTATCCTCCCCCAAAGAAAGGAAACCAGCTGCCCAACAGCTCCAGGCAACTGCTCAAAACTGGAAGCAAATGTAACAAACTGTACGGTAAGTGTGGTTAGCAATCTGCAGTGAAAATTCCTTCCCTTGAAAAAGTGTACCAATAAAATGTTGATGGTCACATGTAGTAAAACCACTATTTTAAAACCACAGTCAAATGAAAGATTTTCTCTCTCCTATACTTACCTGTAACACAATATTAAGAAATACTAAGAATTAAGATCTACTACAATAATAGGCTTCATGCCCAAACTGAAATAAGTAAACAGCAGTCAGGACTTATTTTCATGACTATTCTGCATTAGTACAAAATGCCATGCTGCCAGATTAATACCTTGGCAAAGTGTCTCTTACAAAGCCATTTTAAATGTTTATTTCAGGTCATGTCAGTAAATCTACTGGAAAGAAGTGAGGAGCACTTTAACATAATACATAGCACAGTCTATCAGGCAAAGTGTTCAACACATATGACAGTTTGAACCAAATACACGTACTTGTATTCAAATACATGGAATGAGTGTGTCAATATAGATAATAGGGTAATGATACCAGTAGGTAAATACGAACATTCAGTGTTTCACTACTTAATTGGAATTTGTTTCTTTTGTATCTGAAACATAAAACTTGGAATTTGTAAGTTTTATAATCAGCCATTCTCATTCTAAGAACACTACTCTGAATCTTAAAGGGAAAAATTTCAATGGTTCCTTCAAATTTCCTCACTAGCCTGAAATTTATTTTAGTCTTCATAAATATAACAACTTCAATTGCCATGTTACATTAGTTTACTTTATGGGAAAATAAAAGTTAAATATACTGAGAAAGCTAGCTCCTCCATCTGTATGGCCTCATATTGAACTGAGTAGGTAAATCTTATACACAGCCCTTGATAACTCTAATACTTAACAGATGAGCAAGTAAAACTAAGAAAGTATAGCGGTTGCGGTGAGGTCAAGGGTCCCCTCCGAATTAGATTTCTCTGTAACAGGACCACAAACCAACTTACTTACTTACAAATACACTTAGATTACACATAGATTAATTCATCTGAACAATACTGCTGAAAATCAATTCCTAGTATATGTAAATAGTGTCACTTCTAACTCAAAGAACAGTACTGTGAAATTAGAGTTTTTAACATATTTTATAAGCTTTGCCCCTTCTAATCATAAAAATAATACATAGAAGGAAATAATCATAGGAAATATTTTAAGACGAAGGAATGTCAATTTTTCCAGAAAAGGAAGACTTCTTAAAACTGTTAAGATTGTACTGAATGGTTCATTACCTCTCAGCTTTTAAATAGTTCACAATGAACACAGTTTTTGTTCACTTTTCATTTCATTATTTTCATTCAGAGTTCCTAATATCATTTGCTCCAAGTTATACTATACATTCCTGTCAAAGGCCAACACTCATATTTTGCACACCAAACTGCTGCAGATGGCTAGCAAATTACAACTGATAAAACCACATTTATCTTATCCTGCTTTATTTTTCTTTATCGCGTTTAAGACTTCCAGGCATATTTGATAGTTTGTATCAGTCACTCTAAAATGTAAGCTCCAGAAAGGTGGGACTTTTATAGTTCTGTTTTATAGTGCTGTTATGTCCCCAGCATCCTGAACAGTAGACTTGCTACATACTCAGTACTTAAGTATTAGTAAAATGAATGAACTACTAAACCTCTACATTTGGGTCTCTTTTTCAGAAGTTAATTTTTGTGTAAGCCCAAAAAATGCAAGAATATTGCACAAGTTCCTTCTAACGCTCTAACTGAATTTTTGTGAAATCTTACTCTTGGTTCAGAAACACCTAATAGTTTCTTGGTTTGATTAACGTAATAATATTTTGCTAACATTTTGACATGACCCCTTGGAACAAAAGCTTCCTTGTTCTCTGTGGAAAATGACAAAGCTGCGAAGAGATCGTGTCAAGTGAGAAATGCAGTACCTGTTGCCTTGACAATTTGTTTTTTGTCTTCGAGCATCAACATGTGCCTTTCTCTAGTCTGAAACTGCAAATGAAAAATATGAATTTATTTCATCTGTTCCCAAAGTTATGAAAATATGCAAATAAGACCTGAACTATGTTGTGTTTTCTGAAACATTCTGCTGCTGCTGTTGCTCCTAGAATTTTGTTATCTCGGCCATATCACACAGAATGCTATGTGTATGTTCTATATTAGCATACTACGACTGCTTCTAACTAAATGAAAATATCATATCTCTAACGGTGTCTTAGTCATCTAGTGCTGCTGTAACAGAAATACCACAAGTGGACGGCTTTAACAAAGAAGAGTTTATTTCTTCACAGTAAAGTAGGCTAAAAGTCCAAATAGAGGGCGTCAGCTCCAGGGGAAGGCTTTCTCTGTCGGCCTTCTCATCAATCTTCTCCCAGACTAGGAGCTTCTCTGTGCAGGGACCCCGGGTTCAAAGGACACACTCTGCTCTTGGCACTATTTTCTTGGTGGTATGACGTCCCCGTCTCTCTGCTCGCTTCTCTCTTCTATATCTCAAGAGATTGCCTCAGGACACAATCCAATCTTGTAGACTGAGTCCTGCTTTACTAACACAACTGCCACCCATCCTCCCTTATTAACATCACAGAGGCAGGATTTACAACATATAGGAAAATCACACAATACCCAGAATCATGGTCCAGCCAAATTGATACACACATCTTTGGGGGGAGGTATCTCAATCCATGACAAACGGCAATATGATTACTGACACAATGGAACAAGACAGCATGTAAAGAAACATTTTAAATGACTGGGTTTGAGGAGGATATGTATTATGCGATCTACTTCTTCAAAACATCACTATAATTAACTAAGGTCTTTCAAAAGCATAAAGGTACAAAGCTGAACAGTGTTTACATTCAGCCAATATATAACACTTTGCGCCTTTAGCAATGATCCTCAATATTCCTATTTTTAAAAAGCAGGTAAAAAATTCTGCTTTATTTTAAAATGAACTCATTCTCTTACCAACGGGAGCTCCTGCTCACCATTCAACTTTGCTTTTAGCTGTTATCTTTTCCCTTAAAATACAATAAAAAGATAAAATTAAAAAGGCAGACGTAAACAAACATCACAGTCATTTCTACCTTTCGGTATATAAATTCACATTTAAGGTTTAGTCCACTTATTTGGTAAAAATTCAGAGAGATGCATGAGTTCAACACCTTAATAATGCAAACATAATAGCAAACATTTATCGAGTGCTCACTATTTTTCGTCTATTATTTTAAGCACTATGACTTGGAATTGACTCAACGGCAACGGGGTTTTTTTGTTTTTTTTAAAATACCTATTTTAACTGACTGACTTCTCACAATAATCTTATGAGTTAGGTACTATTATCCACATTTTACAAAGAAGGAAACAAGACAGAGAAGTTAAATAATTTGACCAAGGGTCGAATTATATACTTGTGGTTGAAAGTGCAGATTCTGCAGCCATACTGCTTGAATTTAAAGCCTAGCTCCAACACCAACTAGTTCTGTGACTGAACAAATTATATAATCACTTCAGTTTCTTCCACTCCAAAACGGGCAGAGTTGGAACAAGGAGTCACTAGCCTTGCATTTTTCTGTAGGACTGAAAGTCTTTTTTTTTTTTTTTAATTATGCTTTAGGTGAAGGCTTACAGCTCAAGTAAATTTCTCATACAAAAATTTATACACATATTGTTATGTGACACTAGCTGCAATCTCTATAATGTGACACACACACCCTCTTTCCACGGTTTCCCATGTCCCTACTATCAGCTCCTGTCCCTTCCTGCTTTCTCATTCTGCCTCCGGAGAGGAGTTGCCCATTTAGTCTCATGTATCACCTTGAACTAAGAAGCACACTCTTCACAAGTATTATTTTATGTTTTATAGTCCAGTCTAATCTTCGCCTGAAGAGTGGGCTCTGGGAATGGTTTTAGTTCATTCGGTGGCCATGGCTTCGGGGATTCCTCCAGTCTCAGTCAGACCATTAAGTCTGGTCTTTTTACTAGAATTTGAGTTCTGCCCCACACTCTTCTCCCTCTCTGTCAGGGACTCTCCGTTGTGTTCCCTGCTAGGGAAGTCACTGGTGGTAGCTGGGCACCGTCTAGTTCTTCTGGTCTCAGGCTGATGGAGTCTCTGGTTTATGTGGCCCTTTTGTCTCTTGGGCTAATATTTTGTGTCTTTGGTGTTCTTCATTTTCCTTTGGTCCAGGTGGGTTGGGACCAATTGATGCATCTTAGATGGCCACTCACTCGCAAGCTTTTAAGACCCCCGATGCCACTTACCTAAGTAGGATGTAGAACATTTTCTTAATAAAGTCTATTATGCCAATTGACCTAGATGTCCCCTGAAACCATGGTCCCCAGACCCCAGACCCTGTCCCTTGAAGTGTTTTGACTGTGTTCCAGAAACTTCTTAGCTTTTAGTTTAGTCCAATTGTGCTGATTTCCCCTGTAGTCTGTGTTGTCTTTCCCTTCACCTAAGGAGGAACAAGGAATCACTAGCCTTGCACTTTTCTGTAGGACTGAAATTCTTCAAAATAAAAACTTGGGATGAAAAATCAACAACTTTTGCACAACAAAACCATACACTGAGAGAAGATATTTGCAACACCATAACTAAGAGAAGATTAGTATAGAATATATATAAAGAGAGCTACAAACAAATGATGGAAAAGGCAAACTCAACAGAAGAATAAATGAAAGATCCAAGTAGGCAATTGACCAAAAAGGAAATCTAAATGTAGAATAAATGGACATAAAGAAGCTCAATCTCACTAATAATCAGGAGAAAGCTGATTAAAACAACCCAACAGATTGTCAAAAACTTAAAAGTCTGACAACACCAAATGTTTGCTAAGGATAAAGCAAAATGGGAGTTCTCACAACCTGCTGACTGGTACTAGTATTTTGAAGAGTAATTCGGCATTATCTGATAAAGTTGAAGACGTTCATACCCTACAACCTAAGAATATCCTAGGCTTAGAGAAACTTTCTCACATGTAAAGAAGACAACACATCCAAGAATATTCACTACAGCATTGTTAATAATAGCAAAAAGTCAGAAACTTGTAAATATCGATAAACAAACTGTGGTTTACTCATACAAAGGAATACTACAGAATAATAAATGAACTAGAGATATATCTATATGAATATTTATCAAAAACAATGTTGTACAAAAAAGCAAGTTGCAGAATCATATGTACAATATACTAACCTGTTCTGACTCATAGCAACCCTACAGGACAGAGAAGAACTGCCCCACAGGGTTTTCAAGGCTGTAAATCTTTATAGAAGCAGACTGCCAAATCTTTCTCCCGCAGATTAGCTGGTAGGTTTGAACCGCCGACCTTTTGGTTAGCAGTTAAGCACTTAACCACTGCACTACCAGGGCTCCTTGTACAAAAGCAAAAAAAAAACCTCGTTGCTATCCAGCCAATTCCAAATGAACTCATAGCAACCCTACAGGACAGACTACAACTGCCCCATAGGGCTTCCATGGAGCAGCTTGGTGGATTCCAACTGCTGACCTTTTGGTTAGCAGTGGAGCTCTTAACCACTCTGCCACCTAAAAAAAAAAAAACTGTTGCCCTCAAGTCAATTCCAACTCACCAGGGCTCCCAATATACTAAACAAGCATATATATACTTTCGTGGATATACACACATTAGTGAGAATATAAAAATGTGATAGCAATGATAATTACTGAATTCATGGCAGTGTTTGTCTCTAAAGAGAGGGATACAGAATCCGCAAGGATTCATTCATATGAGCCTCCACTGTATCTGTATGTTTATTCCTTGAAAAAATATATCCACCGTATATGAAAATTAACTCAAAATGGATCAATAACCTAAATATAAGAACTAAAGCCATACAAGTCTTAGAAAAAACATAGGGGTAAAACTTTAAGACTTTGTACAAGGATAATAATCAACATAAATAAAAATCACCACTTTCCTGACACCAAACTGTTAAGGAACAATGAAACATATGATCAATTCTGTCCCCTTCTGTTCCACTTCTTTTCTGACATTAGGCTGCACATGCAGCACGTCTTCCTCTGACCAGAACCACCTGAAGCTAAGTCAGACCTAACAAGTTAAACGGTACAGTCCTCCAGACTGCCAAGTCAGCCCAAGACATCAGACATCAGCTGCAAGCTTGGGAGTCCCCAGGACACCCCTCACTTATGACCTGCTGGCTACAAATTAGGGGTTTTCCAACTACTCCTTCAGGATACAGGATGCAAGCGGGGGGCAGGGGAGGGAGCTCCTTCATTTCTAACCTGCTGGTTACCAATTCAGGGTTCCCTCTACCCCCTCAGGATACCAGCTGTAAACGCAGAAGTCCCCAGCCCCTCTCTCTTCTGACCTGCTGACTCCCACTACTCTCTCTGGTTCAGAAATTTCCTGGAACAACTCACAGAAAGAGCTATATTTATGATTACAGTTTTATTACAGCAAAAAGGATACAAATGAAGGGACACACAGGGCGCAGTCTGGGAGGGTTCACAAAGAGATTGCTACTCTCCCTGCACTGATGTCTTTGACTAACCAGGAAGCCCATCGAGATGGAGCTTCCCTGTCCAGAGCTTTTATACGGGGTCTCATTACAAAATTCAAACTCCAGCCCCTCTCCTCTAAGGTCACTTGATATCAGGAGATGGGTCTGTAGGGCCTGGCCACCCACATGCAAAAGTCACCTCATTAGCATAACCTGTTAGGTTAGGTGTAGTCTGGAGTCCACATTTAGATTACTGGGAAAATTCCAAGGTTTTGGAGATTTATCTCTCAGGAACCAAGGAAAAAGACCAAATTCTTGAGTAAAATTAATGTAAACCCCACACCTTGTTTTTGATAATGGATTCTTTGTTGCAAAAGCAACAAAAGAAAAAACTGATAACTTGAACTTCATCAACATGAATTTTTTTGTGACTGAAAAGACTTTATCGAGAAAGTGAAAAGACACCTACAGAACAGGAGAAAATATTTGAGAATTACATATTCGATTAGGGTTTAATATCCAGACTGTATAAAGAACTCAACAACAAACCTTAGTTGTGTTGTTATCAGGTGCCATCAAGTCCATTCCAACTCACAGTGACTCTACGTACAACAGAACGAAACACTGCCAGGTCCTACAACATCCTCATAAACCCTAAACCAAAAAATGAAACCTGTTGCCGTCGAGTCGATTCTGACTCACAGTGACCCTACAGGACAGAGTAGAACTGCCCTATAGGGTTTCCAAAGAATGCCTGGTGGATACGAACTGCCAACCTTTTGGTTAGCAGCTGTAGCTCTTAACCACTATGTCACCAGGGTTTCATCATAAACATTAGGAGCAGTGAATTTATGTCAGTGAGGAATAACTCAGAAAAGGAGGGTGAGAATGGCTGTACAACTCGAAGAATGTAATCAGTGTCACTAAATGGTACATGTAGAAACTGTTGAATGGGTGTATGTTTTGCTGCATATATTCTCAACAACAAAAATAAATAAAATTAAATAAAGAACTCAACAACAAAAAGACAAACAACCCAATTAAAAAATGGGCAAAGGACCTGAACAAACATTTCACCAAAGAACATACATAAATGGCCAATAAGCACATGAAAACATGGTCAAAGTTGGGGGACACGTCCAAGATGGCAGAGTAGTCAGACACTTCAGGTGGTCCCTCTTACAACGAAGACCCAAAAAAACAAGTGAATCAATTATATATGACAATCTAAGAGCCCTGAACATCAAAGGCAAAGTTGAGGAATCTGACTGAGTGGCAGAGGGAGGGAGAGACAGTTCAGAAGCAGCAAGGAGTTGCCAGGTCTGACCTGGAGGGAGACTAAGCCCTTCAGCCTGGATCAGCTCGGGGGTGAACAGTAAGGCAGGCAAGCAGCACCACTTGGGAGGTGTTTTCCACACTGGGAGACAACTAGCGGCAGACAGTCTACTCAGCCACCCAGAAACAGTAAGAAACAGCCCTCGATCAGTGAAAGATAAGTACTTGCATTGGGCCTACCGCACGGATCAAAAACACCTCCCTTAGGGAAAATCCTCTCTCCCATTTACCTCCCCACTCCCTGCTCTGGGACTAGGACCAGCTTCAGCAACTGCTGAGTCCACTGGGCCAGAAGCAGGACCCGTCACATGCCCTGAGCCATTCTCCTGGCCTTGAAGAGGGAAAAAATTAACAAACAGGAAAAAATAATCTGCCGGCTCCCCTAAGCCAGGAACCCACAGTAGGCACAGCTCCTTTGCCTAGGCACAGGCATAAGGGATCCACGGACTTTGAGTGCCTTTCCCCCTGCAGAGACTTATGTGGGCCCATTTCAACAGCACAGGCCCTCATTACCATAGTACAACAGGGTATATACCTGAAGTCTAACTTCAACTGTTTCAGCTGTGAAGTGGCAGGTTCTTGA
>NW_004443943.1:29757342-29759649 GCF_000243295.1 Trichechus manatus latirostris
AGAAAGTCACCAAGACATACTATAAATCAAACTTGCCAAAACCAAAGATAAGGAGAGAACTTAAAGAGCAGCTAGGGATAAATGAAAAGTCAGCTACAAAGTAGAGTCAATAAAAATAAGCTCGGACTACTCAGCAGAAACCATGCAGGCAAAAGGGAATGGGATGACATATATAAAGCCTTGAAGGAAAAAAATTGCCATCCAAGAAATACATATCCAGCAAAACTCTCTCTCAAATATGATGGCGAAATTAGGGCATTTCCAGATAAACAGAAGTTGAGGGAATTAGCAAAAACCAAACCAAAATTACAAGAAATACTAAAGGGAGTCCTCCAGTTAGAAAATCAATAACATCAGATAACAACCCAAGTCTGTAACACAGGACAAAGGAACCAGATAACAAACCAAACAGGGAAGTCACAAAAATAAATCAGAGCTAAAACACTGAAAATAGGGAAACAGAGATGTCAATATGTAAAAGATGACAACATTAAAACAAAAAAGAGGGGCTAAAAAATGTAGACACAGATTTTTCATATGGAGAGGAAGACAAGGTGATATAATAGTATAAACTTAGAAAAATAGGGGTAAATATTAACGTAACCACAAAAGAAACTAACAATCCGACATGTCAAAATAAAAAACAAGAAAAACATAAAGACTCAGCAAACACAAAATCAACAACAGTGAATAAGATGAAAATACATAAAAACGGCTCAGCAGAGAAAATTAAGTGGAACAAAGAAACTGTCAACAACACACAAAAAGAGACATCAAAATGACAGCATTAAACTCATACCTATCAATAATTATGCTGAATGTAAATGGACTAAATGCACCAATAAAGAGAGAGTGGCAGACTAGATTAAAAAAACACGATCTGTCTATATGCTGCCTACAAGATACACACCTTAGAGTTAAAGATACAAACAAACTAAAATTCAAAGGATGGAAAAAAATATATCAAGCAAATAACACTCGGAAAAGAGGAGGAGTGGCAATATTAATCTCTGACAAAATAGACTTCAAGTAAAGTTCACCACAAAGGATAAGAAGGATACTATATAATGATTAAAGGGTCAATACACCAAGAGGACATAACTATAATGAATATTTACACACCCAATGACCGAGCTCCAAAATACATAAAACAAACTCTAACAGCATTGACAAGAGACATAGACTGCTCCACGACAGTAATAGGAGACTTGAACACATCACTTTCAGTGAAGGACAAAACATCCAGAAAGAAGTTCAAAGAAGACACGGAAGATCTAAATGCTACAATCAACCAACTTGATCTCAGACATATACCGAACACTCCACCCAACAGCAGCCAAGTATACTTTCTTTTCCAATGCACATGGAACATTCTCCAGAAGAGACCACACATTAGGCCATAAAGCAAGCCTTAACAAAATCCAAAGCACTGAAATATTACAAAGCATCTTTTCTGACCATCAAGCCATAAAAGCAGAAATCAATAACAGAAAAAGCAAGGAAACAAAATCAAACATATGAAAACTGAACAACACTTTGTTCAAAAACTACTAGGTTACAGAAGAAATTGAGCATGGAATAAAGAAATTCATAGAATCAAACGAGAATGAAATCACATCCTACCAGAATCTTTGGGACACAGCAAAAGCAGTGCTCAGAGGTCAGTTTATTGCAATAAATGCACACATCCAAAAAGAAGAAAGGGCCAAAATCAAAATATTAACCCTACAACTGGAACAAGCAGAAAAAGAGCGGCAAAAGAAGCCCTCAGGCACCAGAAGAACGGAAATAATACGAATTAGAGCAGAATTAAATGAAACAGAGAATAGAAAAACAACCGAAAGAGTTAACAGGACCAAAAGCTGGTTCCTTGAAAACATCAACAAAATTGATAAACCATTGGCCAAACTGACAAAAGAAAAACAGGAGATGAAGCACATAACCTGCATAAGAAATGAGATGGGTAATATCACAACAGACCCAACTGAAATTAAAAGAATCATAACAGAATACTATGAAAAACTGCACTCTTAACAAATTTGAAAACCTAGAAGAAATGGACAAATTTCTAGAAACTCACTACCTACCTAAACTAACACAAACAGAAGTAGAACAACTAAATAAATCCATAACAAAAGAAGAGACTAAAAAGGTAATTTAAAAACTCCCAACAAAAAAAAACCCCGGACCAGACGGCTTCACTGGAGAATTCTACTAAACTTTCAGAGAAGAGTTAACACCACTACTACTAAAGGTATTTCAGAGCATAGAAAAGGATGGAATACTCCCAAACTCATTCTATGAAGT
>NW_004443943.1:29760586-29767091 GCF_000243295.1 Trichechus manatus latirostris
ATCTACAGATACAATGCAATCCCGATCCAAATTCCAACGGCATTTTTTAATGAGATGGAGAAACAAATCACCAACTTCATATGGAAAGGGAAGATGCCCTGGATAAGTAAAGCATTACTCAAGAAGAACAACAAAGTGGGAGGCCTCACACTACCTGATTTTAGAGCCTATTATACCGTCATGGTAGTCAAAACAGCCTGGTATTGGTACAACAACAGATACACAGAATGGAACAGAATTGAGAATCCAGATGTAAATTCATCTATCTATGAGCAGCTGATACTTGACAAAGGCCTGAAGTCTGTTAACTGGGGAAAAGACAGTCTCTTTAACAAATGGTGCTGGCATAACTGGATATCCATCTGCAAAAAAATGAAACAAGACCCATACCTCATACCATGCACAAGAACTAACTCAGAATGGATCAAAGACTTAAATACAAAATATAAAAAGATAAAGATCATGGAAGAAAAAATAGGGACAACGCTAGAAGCCCTAATACATGGCATAAACAGAATATGAACTGTAAGTAACAATCCACAAGCACCAGAAGAGAGACCAGATAACCGGGAGCGCCTAAAAATCAAACACTTACGCTCATCAAAAGACTTCACCAAAAGAGTCAAAAGACAACCTACAGACTGGGAAAAAATTTTTGGCTACGACAAATCTGATCAGCATCTAATCTCTAAAATCTACAAGATACTGCAAAACCTCAACAAGAAAAAGACAAATAACCCAATTAAAAAATGGGCAAAGGATATGAACAGGCACTTCACCAAAGAAGACATTCAGGCAGCTAACAGATAGATACATGAGGAAATGCTCACCATCATTAGCCATTAGAGAAATGCAGATCAAAACTACAAAGAGATCCCATCTTACCCCAACAAGGCTAGCATTAATCCAAAAAACACAAAATAATAAATGCTGGAGAGGTTGTGGAGAGACTGGACCACTTACACACTGTTGGTGGGAATGTAAAATGGTACAACCACTTTGGAAATTGATGTGGCGCTTCCTTAAAAATCTAGAAATAGAGGTACCATATGATCCAGTTATCCCACTCCTTGGAATATATCCTAGAGAAATAAGAGCCGCCACACGAATAGATATATGCACACCCATGTTCTTACAGGACTGCTCATGATAGCAAAAAGATGGAAATAAGCTAGGTGCCCATCAATGGATGAATGGATAAACAAATTTATGGTATAGTCACACAATGGAATACTATACAACAATTAAGAACAACGATGAATCCACGAAACATAACATGGAGGAATTTGGAGGGCATTATGCTGAATGAATTTAGTCAGTCACAGAAGGATAAATATTGTATAAGACCACTATTATAAGAACTCAAGAAAAGGTTTAAACACAGAAGAAAACATTCTTTGATGGTTACGAGGGTGGGGAGGGAGGGTGAGGGTTATTTACTAACTAGATAGTAGACACGAATTACCTTAGTTGAAGGGAAGGACAGCACACACTACAGGGGAAGTCAGAACAACTAGACTAAACCACAGGTAAGAAGTTTCCTGAATACAATCAAATACTTCGAGGGACAGAGTAGCAGGGCAGGGATCTGGGGACCATGCTTTCAGGGGACATCTAGGTCAAGTGGCATAACGAAGTTTATTAAGAAAATGTTCTGCATCCTACTTTGGTGAGTGGCGTCTGAGGTCTTAAAAGCCAGCGAGCAGCCATCTAAGATGCATCAATTGGTCTCAACCACCTGGAGTAAAGGAGAATGAAGAACATCAAAGACACAAGGAAAGTATTAGCCCAAGAGACAGAAAGGGCCACATAAAAGATTGCATCAGCCTGAGACCAGAAGAACTAGATGGTGCCTGGCTACAACCAATGACTGCCATGACAGGGAACCCAACAGACAGTCCCTGATAGAGCAGGAGAAAGGTGGGGTACAGAACTCAAATTCTAGTAAAAAGACCAGACTTAATGGTCGGACTGAGGAAAGCATGGCCCCTGGACTCTCTGCCAATCCAGAACTAAAACAATTCCCAACGCCAACTCTTCAAAGATTGGACTGGGCTGTGGGACATAAAATGATCCTCGTCAAGAGTGTGCTTCTTAGTTCAAGTAGATACATAAGACTAAATGGTCAGTTTCTGTCCAGAGGTGAGATGAGAAGGCAGAGAGGGTTAGCAGCTGGTTGAATGGACATGGGAGATCAGGGGTGGAAAGGAGGAGTGTGCTGCCACAGTACAGGGAGAGCAATTAGGGTCACATAACAATGTATGTATAAATTTTTGTATGAAAGACTAACTTGAATTGTAAATTTTCACTTAAACTACAACAATAAAAAATAAAATAAAAAGGAAGATGGTCAAAGTCATTAGTCATTAACCCTGTAGAACAGAATAGAACTGCCCCATAGGGTTTCCAAGGCTGTAAATCTTTAGGGAAGCAGGTTGCCAAATCTTTCTCCTGCGGAGCGACTTGTGGGTTGAAACAGCCAACGTTTCGGTTACCAGCCAAACACTTAACCACTGCGCCACCCGGGCTCCTTCATTAGGGAAATACAAATCAAAACCAAAATGAGGTTATTACCTCATACCCACCAAGATGGCTCTTGTCAGAAAACCGGAAAAGAACTTGCGTTGGAGACAATGTGGAGAAACTTGGAACCCAGTGGTGCAAATGGTTAAGCCCTCAGCTGCTAACCAAAAGATTGGCAGTTCGAACCCACCCAGAGGCACCTTGGAAGAAAGGCATGGCAATCTGCTTCTGAAAGGTCCAAAACCAAACCCGTTTCTGTCGAGTCGATTCCAATTCATAGCGATGGAAAATCTATGGAGCACAGTTCTACTCTGCAACACATAGGGTAGTCATGAATCGGAATCGACTGGAAAGCAACTGGTTTTTTAATTTTTTGCATTGCTGTCAGGAATGTAAAATGGTGCTACAGCTTATGGAAAACACTTTGGTGGTTCCTCAAAAAGTTAAACATAGAATTACCATACCATCCAGCGGGAGTTATTGCTGAAGGCAATAAATACCAAAAAAAAATCCAAAGTAAATACAACAACCTTAACTGTTAAGATTTAGTAAAGAAGCTGTGAAGTATATATATTAGGTGATCATTATTTTATTTTCTGTATGTTTAAAATATTTTATAATACATTAGAGAAACTTTATTAAACTGAATGAAGGAGCTTTCAAAAATATATACTCCACTGGACATTTAAAACGGAAACATGCTAATACCCAATAAGCTTAATGCTCCTAAAAGGGGAAAACGGCCAATAAATTTCAGACACCAGATTTCAATCTTCTCTTTCCAAGCAGACCCTGACATAGCAGGGATTTTCATCTCACACTTTTGACAATGCTTCCCAACCAAGAGAGCCACACGAAAAGCTAGTTTATCATTGTCCAAGTCAATTTAATCCTTCTAATTCTGTATTCAGCCTAAAAGGGGGGCAGTTTTGCTGCCCTGTTGGCAATTTTGCTATTTTTATTGGCTTGTTGTTAAAGTTGTTTTCCATTTAAAAAAAAAAAAAAAGGCCACTTGCAAACTCTGATAACGAATCATTATAAAAATGCAATCGAATTTCAAACAGTAAAAAGTCATATAAGACTGTGTCAAATGACAAGGACTTTAGAACTCCGTAACAATTTGTTACCAACTTCCTTAAGCAAATAACTTTTTCAAGTGTAAACATTAAAAAAAAAAAAAAAAGAGGTTATCTTTTTTTTATTTATTGTACTTAAAAGAGGTTATCTTAATTCATTAATTCTCTGTCTGCAAGGAATCCAAGTAGCACATCTTGTAAACAGCCTATCAGGATTTCTCTACCCAGTTTTATCACATTATACTTCTCTACCAAACCCTTTGTTTTAGTGAGAGCAATCTATTCCTTATACGCTCAATATATGCACCTTAGCATGTCTTCCTTATTCTCAAGTGTCACCCTCTCTGTTTTCCCTGATCCCAACCAACAGTAATCTCTCTCCACTATAACCAAAAAAACAGTAACAGCTAACATTTATAGAGAACGATGGTATGCTAGTAACTGTGCTAATTTCCTTCAGTGGAATTAATCCCATTTAACCCATACAACCCTGTGAAATTTATTTTTCAAGGCAAGAAAAACTGAGTGAGGTTCTCTAAGGTTAATTAAATTCTCCTAGGTTACATGGCTGCCTCCTGGCTCAAAGTACTCACTGTCTTTACTGCTCACTGTGACTTAACATATGCCTCGAGATATTTAACATTTGTGTTGGTAGATGCTGTCTAAACAGTTCAAAATATTACATCCTTCCAACAAAATTTACTGAGAGTCTGTGTCCCAGGCATCGTTGACTACTGGTCATAAAGGAATGGGTGGTGCAAACAGTACACACTATAGGAGCCTGGGAAGACAGGCCTAGCAATCCGCTTCCAAAAGGTCACAGCCTTGAAAACCCTGTGGAGCACTTCCACACATGGGGTCACCATGAATCAGAATCAACTCAAATGCAACTAACAGGGCCTCTAGAAATGAAAAGTAGTAAACTGTCCAGATACATGGGTGTCCCAGAAATATGGTTAAGTGCAAAATTCAAAGTAATACTGTACACAGTGATTACAACTAGATAAAAACCATGTTTATGACACGTCGTGGAGTTGTTAACCAATGTCATAAAACAATATGTGTACTAACTGTTTAATTAGAAACTATTTGTTCTATAAACCTTCATCTAAGCACAATTTTAAAAAATTAAAAAAGAAAAAAACATGTTTATAGAAGAATTGGAAAAGAACACAGTCTTATAAACAACATACAATAAAGTTGGGTTGTTTTGTTTTGTTTTCTATTTTATTGAATTAAACTTTTTGATAAGAGTTAATCAAGTAATAAAAACATTAAAAGAAAAAGTTTTGTGTGCTAAAATAGTAGAAATAGACTAGAGGTGTGTCCCTCATTACACTGTAATTTGGCTTTCTTTGGGAAGATGCACCTGGTTATCAATAGTAAGGTTTACCATAAGTAAATATCTGTATAAATCTTTCTACAATTCTAAACCTTTGGAAACTTGTAGCTGATTGTCAATTTTCACACTATGGAATCGTCCAATTTTAAAGCCAAATGAAACCTTGAACATCTCCTCATTTTACATTTAGTTACTAAATTCTAAAGCCTAAATTCTGGGCTGATGCGAGTAATACCATAACCTATCCTGATATAATGTAATGGCTTATATTGCAACGGAATTGCATTTCAGAAATAAAGTCTGTGTATGCTAGCGTCAGCCCAGCACGGGGAATTCAGATTTTAATTACTAGCTAGCTGTGTCTAATTGAACTTAACCTCTCCAGGCCTGGACATCTTCATCTAGATAAATTCTAACCACTGTTGAAAGTGTGGTGGCAAATATTTAAGACCTAAAACCTTCCCCATTTAGGTCTCCATGGTAAATAGCATTGCTTCGATATTTTGCCTTTCACATTACAGTTTGCATCCGTTTCCTTAAAAGGCATTGTCAGTCCAGTCCATAGACATTATAAAGCTAGTTCAATCGGAGGCGGACACACACACACACACACACACACACCCCAGACACACACACCCCAGACACACACACCCCAGACACACACACACACACACACACACACACACACACACACACACACACACACACACACACACACACACACACACACACACCAGAATGGTGACTAGTCATTTCAGAGCACTCTAGAGTACAACCCAGGAAAGTGATAAACCGGACATCAAAATCTAACTACTGCTTTAAAAGCTGTGGCCTACCGGAGTCAAACCCCAAAAACGTTAGGCTTAGAACTAATGGCTCAGGCCTCAGATCTGCATCTCACTCTCGGCTCTCACCGGCTTCAGGCCCCCAGAAAAAGGTAAGGAATGGAGGGCCACCGGACAGCTGAACCCCTGACTTGGAAGCCATTTAGAAATAACAGGTATGTTTTGGGGGGTGGCTTGCAATTCGACGTGAACTCTCCAGTAAGTGCTGGAAACTGGGATGTGGGCTAATAAGTTGGCAGTTTCTTGTGGTTCGTCCTAAAATGCTGTCAACCTTGCATCCTACCACAAGGGACCTTAGGTTTCTCAGAGTCAACAAGAAAGCGCAGTGGGTGGGAAGAGGGCTGCCGCGCCGACGCCGGTAAGAGGAGCGGAAAGGTGGCCTCGAGTGCGGACGGGAGGAAGCCCGGAGGCAGCCGGAAAAGACAAGCAGAACTGGGTGAAGGAGTGTCTGCGGGAGAGTGGATTGGGCTGCCAAGCGGGAAAGGAAAGGGGCAAACAGAATCGAACTGTGATGTTGTTTCTCAGTCAGTGAAGGGCCTCGCTCCGAAAGGTAAGGCGGGGTCCGAACGAGCCCACAGCAGGAAGACAATGGCGCGGGAATGACGTGACCGGGGGCGTCGCCACGATGGGGAGGAAGGGGCTGCGCCCGGCCGGGGGCAGCCAAGGAGTGAGGGCCGTTGCGGTGAGGGGACGCGGACGCCCAGTCCGCTAGCGCGCAG
>NW_004443943.1:29767296-29779473 GCF_000243295.1 Trichechus manatus latirostris
GCGCTCGGCCGCGCACCCTCTCTCCCTCGCTCGCTCACCCACTCCCTTCCTTCCCGCCCGCGAGGCCCGCCGCACTCACCGGCCCCACGGAACGGCTGCAATCCTAACGCGCAACTGCCGCAGCCGCCTCGGCGCGCGCCCTCCCCACCCTAGCAGCCCGGGCACCGCCCCAGCTCGCACCCAGCCAGGGACCGGTGCGCTGTTCCGTTTCCCTGCTCCGCCGCAGAACCCGGCCGCGGCGACACTCCCTTGCGGCGCTGCGGGAGGGGCGGGGCGATCACGGCTGGCGCCTGGGCTCCTCGCGTGGGCTTGAGAATTTTCAAACAACCGACCATCGGTTGTTGCCCAGCTGTGTGGTGATGCACACTGACAACCCTTCCACGTCTTTTAGGTCTCCATCCCTTGGCATTCTGCCCAGGGCCTTTCGTAGGGCTCGGGGCTACCTCTCCACAGCCTCTCAGACGATTCTTGGACGCTTTCCCTCAAGGGGAGGGAGATCCTTTTTCCAGTCACTAAGTCTTCGCATCCAACGGACCTCAAGGCCTTCCTGGTCCAGACACGATACCACATTTGAATCTGGTGATTAAAAAACACTGGCTTTGGAGTTTGCCAGGGCTGCGTGAAATCCCAGCGTCAACACTTATAAACGTGTGACTTTGGGCGAGTTACCTGACCTGACTATACCCAGTTCCCTTATCTATAATACGAAAGATAGATAACGAGAGAACCTACATCAGAGGATTTTGACGGGATGAAAACATAATATAGGTAAGGCTCTTAGCACAGTCCTAGCACATGGTAATCAGTTAAGCACTTGACTATAAGGGTCGCTATGAGTCCGAAAGGACTCCACGACAACGGGTTTAGGTTTTTTTGGTATTAAGGGAAAAGGTAGCTGGTCCGGACCAACCCAGTAGGCCTTTCAGTAGAATAGGCCTGGCCATCTGCATTTGAAAGGTCAAAGCTTGAAAACCCCAGGGAGCAGTTCTACCCTGCACACATGGGGTTGCCATACATTGGAATCAACTGGAGGGCAACTGGTTTGGTTTGGTTTGTTTTATTGTATTGACCCACTACCACCACTACCACCAGGACTAACTCAATCTGCATGAAGACTCCTCAATAACAGCCCACTGTTTACAGGGCATTGCATTCCTTCATCAGAGCAGATTTGACCAGTTAGAAATATTTCTGAAGCTTCCACTTTTTGGCCCAGGTTCTAGCCCTTTGAGCCTCAGAGAACAAACAAGTCTAATCTCTTTTCAACGTTCTCCTTTTCAAATATTTGAAGACTTCTACCCGGTCTGCCCGAAGTTTTCTCTTATTTGAGATCAGTATTTCCCATTGTTCTTCCTCTGCCCTGCTTTTGAGGGTCTTTGCCCTCTTCCTAAGGAGCCCTGGTAGCACAATGGTTGAGAGCTTGGCTGCTAACAAAACAGTTGGTGTTTGAACCTACCAGCCGCTCTGTGGGAGAAAGATGTGGCAGTCTGCTTCCGTAAAGAGTACAGCCTTGGAAACCCCATGGGACAGTTCTACTCTGTCCTACAGGGTCACTATCAGTCGGAATTGACCTGACACCTGATGGCAGTGAGTTTTCTGGGCCCTCCTCCTTGTTCTTCTCTGCACCTGGTGGGCTTGATTGTGACTCCTTTAGATTATGTCTCCCATGACTGAACCAAATGTTTACGGTGCGTGCCATCAGAGCAAAGCAGGACTGTCACTGCTTTGTTGTAGGACTTAACTGCCTTGCATTCCTGCAATAAAGTTCCTGGCACTCACACTATTGACTCGTACTGAGCTTACAGTCAACTAAAACCTCCAACTCTTTTTAGTAAGTGCTCTGCTCCAGCATTACTACCCCCTCTTGTGTTTTTGAGCCAATTTCAGTTTAGGATAGCTGAGGATACGCCTTGAGCCTTTCACCTACTGAATCTGTCAGAGTATGTGGAAAAAAGAAATAGAAGTTGGAAGTCTGCCTAAAGTTTTATTCACCCCACCTTTGAACCAAGTGCATTTGGGAAAAAAGCCAGGGTTTGTATCTAAAGACCATGGTAGTGAGTGAGTAAAATATACCTATGTACAATGTGATCTCAATTGTGCAGGAAAATGTGCACTGATGCACATGTACCCACACCCACACACACACAAAGGGCTAGAAGGAAATATGTAATTAACCATGTTAATCGTGATTTTCTGTCAGTGATAAGATTTGGGTGGTTTCTTCTTTATACTTTTCTATAAATTTCCCAAATTTTCCACATTGTTTGTATTACTTTTAAAATCAAGAACTTTGTTTCAAAAAATAAATCAGAGAGATGGAATAACTGAAAGGAAAATGGGAAACAAACTTAAAGGGCATACAACAGAGTAGGAGAAAAATATCTGCAATATACAATATAAAACAAAGGATTTCTAGCTAGAATATATAAACAGCTTTTAACAAACCAATAAGAAAAAGACAAATAATCCACTAGAAAAATAGGCAAAGATTGTAAAGAGACAAGTCACAAAAAAGGAAATACAAATTGCCAATCAACATACAAAAAGCTGCCCAACCTCACTAGTAACCGGGAAATGCAAATTAAAACTCAGATTGGCAACGCAATTGTCAAGCTTCATAATGTCAAAGAATATAAATTGGCACAACCACTTCAGAGGGAGATTGGACAACATCTATTAAATCTACGTCTTAGCAGTGCTAACTTCTAGGTATCTTCCATAACTCCATGTGCAGATGGAGGTTTGTACAAAGATAACCACTACAATATTGCTTGTAATAAGAAAAATTTGGAATCAGCCAAAACGCCCACCAACAGGGCTAAACAAAATGCAGAATACACACATATGATGGACTTCTATAGAGAAGTTAAAATGAGTGACCTTGATCTATATGTATCAACACAGATGTATCTCAAAATCATACTGCTGAATGAAAACAGCAAGCTGCAGGATGATATATATAGTATTGATATTTAAAAAATTCTTTGTCAAATGTAGAACAAAATTCTAATTCACAAAAAAAGACCAGACTTACTTACTGGTCTGACAGAGACTGGAGAAACCCCGAGAGTACGGCCCCTGAACACTCTTTTAGCTCAGTAATAAAGTCACTCCCGAGGTTCACCCTCCAGCCAAAGATTAGACAGCCCCATAAAACGAGACTAATGGGGCACAATGGTCCAGGGACAAGGACTAGAAGGCAGGAGAGGACAGGAAAGCTGGTAATAGGGAACCCAAGTTCGAGAAGGGACAATGTTGACATGTCGTGGGTTTGTTAACCATTGTCAGAAAACAATACGTGGCCTAAGTGTTTAATGAGAAACTATTTGTTCTGTAAACCTTCATCTAAAGTACAATTTTAAAAAAATTCTTTTTCAAAATGCATAATTCAATCTAATCATGAGAAAACATAAAACAAATCCAAATTGAGAACTAGTCTACAAAATACCTGACCTGTACTCTTCAAATTGTCAAGGTTGTGAAAGACAAGGAAAGACTGATAGAATGTCACAGGTTGGAGGAGAGTAAATGCAATGTGGTATCCTGGATGGCATCCTGGAACAGAAAAAGGACATTAATGGAAAAACTGGTGAAATCTGAATAGGGTCTATAGTTTAGTTAACAGTATGGTACCGGTGTTAATTTCTTACTTTTTATCATTGAACCATGGTTATGTAATATGTTAACATTAGGAAAAGCTAGGTGAAGGGTATACTAAAACTATACAATCTTTGCAACTTTTCTGTAAATCTAAAATTATTTCAGAATAAAAAATTTAAACAAAATACAGGCATAAACAGTACTATTATTTCCTACCATCACGCATTAAGTTTGCACAAGATTTTTTTAAACAGATCCATAAGGCTACATGCCAAACACATACCGGAGGCTATCTCTCGGATGAGTGTGAAGGGCCAGGATTGGGGTGATTTAGGAGATAATACTGGAACCATTATTCCCTGTCCTAAAATGTGACCCAGCTGGAGCAGCACTCACAAGGACTCACAAAGACACATCAACTGGGCCCTGAGGTATAAAGACAATAGCTAGGCTAATCTTGGAAGACATCTTTTAGGGACCCTTTCACATAAACAAATTATAAAATACAGCACAAAAGACCCACATACTTTCCACTCATCTTTTTCTATTAGCATTTAGTGAATAGAAACTGTTGGACCAATGAAGACCCTCTTAACTGTCTTTACTGAAACCTGTACCAATGATTGTTAAGAAAGATAATTCAAAATGTAGGATCAGTTTCTAGCCGACCTGCGAAAAGGTGAAGCTTTCAATGGTTTTGCTCATTTGTAATGTTAACATATACTGATTACTCTGTAATGTTCCTTGGACTCAGGCAGGCATGGCTCTAGCAGCATGCTTGTCTATTTTCCCATTCTTGCCTATTCTATAATCCTTGGACTTGGGCAGTTATGACTCTAGCAGCATGCTTGTCTGTTTTTCCGTTCTTGCCTATTCTGTGATTCTTTGGACTCAGGCAGACATGGCTGTAGCAGCATGCTTGTCCATTTCCCACTTCTGCCTCTTCGAACATATGCCAAATAAAACTTTCTTTTTGCTTTACTAAACCTTGTGATTTTTTACCCTAGAACAGGGGCTAATGGTAAAGGGAGCATTTGTAGTGTGTTAGAGGATAAATGTATCCATGTATTGCTTTTGTAACCAAAAATTAATTTTAAAAAATGCAAAAGAAAGCAAAAGGACAGGACATTTGGCCTCATAAGTTTTATGGGTAACACAAATCATGCTAACTTATGAAACAACCTTCTAACCAAGCTCTGGGGCCTGAGGAGGCTATAAGGAGCCATGAGGCATTTGCTTGGGCTCTCTATCTTGACATCAGTTGAAGGACCTGAGCACTGCTTGGCAAGGAAGGCCACCATACCGTGGCCCTACATGGCCTCTCACCTAACTTCCTGTCCAGACACCGACATGGCCGTTCCACCTCTCTGATCTACAGTTTTCCCCAGAATCCCATAAACGCTGAGTCATCCAGAATATGAGCAGCATTCACAGGTCACTCATCAGTTTTTCTGCTTCTTGGCAGAAGCTCTCAGAGAAACACAAGCATTATTCAACACCCTGGCCCACGACCTAGAAACAGCCTCCTACTGCCCAAAAATATTTTTCCCAGGAAGTTTTCTGTCTTAGTTTCAATTAGCCAGCTTGGGGTCCCCTCTCTTGTTCATCTTCCTTTCTCCAGCAGCATCAGGTCAGCACTCACTGTGATTAAGAGCCCAGTACAGACATTATGAAGGAGACAATCAATTAGAAAACATCTAACTAGAAAACACCTAGTCCAACTCAAGAGACACAGCATCCATGAAAGACTTAGGAGCACCTACATCTATTCAAAAATATTCATTGATCCGTACCATGTGCCTAACACTGAACACTACAGACATGAGTTTCTACCTTCATGGAGTTTGCTGATGGCTTGGAAAGATGGACTTTGAATAAATAATTATTTTATTACAATTTTGATAAGCACTATGCAGGAAAAGTACAAGGTGCTATGAGGGAGAACAAAGGGCGGGCTGGGGTTGTGGTGGGGAGAGGGTCAGGGAACATTTCCTTGAGAAAATGACATCTCAGCTGAAGCCTGAAAGACCAGTAAAGCTTAGGCAAAAATGTGAAACGGGATTTGGTTGATGGGGTGGAGAATTCCTGAAAATGGGAGCAGCAGGTAGAAAGGTCCTGAGGTAGGGATGGGCTTCTGTGTATTCGAAGACTGACAAGAAGCTTAGAGAGAAAGGGAGAAAGTGGCAAAAAATAGGCCTGGAAGGAGGGAGGCAGGCCAGACTGCAGGGTATTGTAGGTCATGTTTATGATATGGATTTACCTTAAGCACAGTGGAGAGTAATTGAAGAATGTAAAACGGGATTGGCAGGGATCAGAGTCACAGTTTAAATGAATGGCATGTAACCAGCCAATCAATTACCTCACACATTCATGAAAATTAATTCATTTGAATCAAGCAAAACCTTCCTGGGTACCTCCTAAAAATTCCCACTGAGTGTTTACAAGTTGACAGAGACAAGATCTGCAACCTTTATCACAATCATTTTATTTATTGAACACCTACCAGGTGGTAGACATTGGATTCAAATTCACACACACACACACACACACACACACACACACACACACACACACACACACACACTCTCCCCTCGAGTCGCTGAACACACACACACACACACACACACACTCTGCCCTGGAGTTGCTGAACATCTATTTAGGAAATTAGCCAGTTTGTAAAAATATGAAGGCACATCATTAGAAGTCCCATGTTAGGTGAGCGACCCCACAGAGCTTAAGGCTTTCAGGACAGCTGGGTTCCTGAGAAGACAGAAAGGCCAGAATCAAATACGTAAATAGGATCATTTCCTCCATGTTCACTTGGCTCCCCCCAAATTGCCATTTTCCAGTTCCTAAGACATCCCAGTCCCCCTGTCCCTGCATATACTGTTTCATCTAAAGAAGAAAAGCTCTCTTCACTTCTGTCTTTCCTTGATAACTCCTACTCATCTTAAGGCGTCAGCCCAAACATTATACAGAGATACCTTCCCTAATCTCTTTACCCAATCTAACAGAAATCCTTCCGTTAGTTGCTTTCATGTTGCTTTTTATTTTCCCTTCCGTACCCTCACAACAGCTGCATTAAATAAGTGTGTGTGATTATTGGTTTCATATCTGCCTCCTCGTTAGGCTATAAGCTTCAGACGATAGGAACAGTGTCTGTCTTGTCCACTGAGAGGGATACAGCACCTAGCCCATGTCTGGCACAGAGTGAGGACTCAATATATGTTTTTTAATAAATAAATGTGTGAATTGTGAGTGGATTTTATTTTAATGCCCTTTATGATGCTGTAACTTTGATTAAATTATTAAAACAAAAAAAGGAAATAAACCAGGGCTTTCATCCTTACATCCCTGTATTCTAATCTGAAATCATCCCTGTCTCTTGGTGCAGGAACCCGAATAAGACACTACTCATTTGTTTCCAGGTAGGTCTGATGTAGCACCAACAAATTTGGCCATGGTTTCTAAAGATCCATCTAAATAACTGGTAAGATGTTGGACTTGAAATGTAAACTAACAACCAAGTTTCTGAACACCTCTTCACTGTGGCACCAGAACCCACAGACCCTTCTCCAGAGCAGTCCAGCCTGCTTGAGCATCTCACAGGTTTGGTTAAGCAGCCCCCATGTCAGAACCAAAGAGGAAGACATACTAATGTCAAATAAGAAGAACATTCACTTGTCTATTCCCAAAGCCAATTCTTTGATATGTACATGTACATTTAGGCTTTCTATCATTAGTCAGTGAAAGCATTTCCTAATTGATTTAATTTTCCCATCTTGATATTCATCAACCTCAGTAAACAATTTTCTGTGCTAACAGGAAGCTAAACAAACATATAATTGTTTTTGAGACAAGAAATGCAAACAAAAGCTGATTTAATGAATTTGTTTTCTGGATGTGGACACTTGTGGGAACTGAAAGACATAGTTCAATGCAGGAGAAAAAACAACTCACTCACAACAGCTATTTGCTTGTTTTGCTTTACTTTTCTTATTGTGGTAAAATATATATAACATAAAGTTTGCAATTTTAACCATTTTTACACATATAATTCAGTGGCATTAATTATATTCACCATGTTATGCAACCATCACTACTACGTATTTCCAATATTTTTTATCACTCCAAACAGAAACTATACTCATTAAGCAATAACTCCCATTCCACCCGCCCCCCAGTCCCTTGTAACCTCTAATCTACTTTCTGTCTCTATGAATTTGTCAATTCTGTATATTTCAGATAAGTGGAATCATACAATATTAGTCCTTTTATATCTGGCTTATTTCACTTAGCATAATGTTTTCAAGGTTCATCTGATAACATGTATCAGAACTTCATTCCTTTTATAGCTGAATCATATTTCATTGTTTGTATAGATGACATTTTGTTTATCCATTCTTCTGTTGATGGGCACTTGGATTGTTTCCACCTTTTAGATACTGTGAATAATGCTGCTATGAGCACTAGCATACAAGTATCTGTTGGAGTCCCTGCTTTCAATTCTTTGGGGTATATAACTAGGAGTAGAATTGTTGGGTCATATAGTAATTCTGAAAACCCTGGTGGTGTGGTGGTTAAGAGCTACGGCTGCTAACCAAAAGGAGTTCGAATCCACCAGGTGTTCCTTGGACACTCTCTGGGGCAGTTCTACTCTGTCCTATAGGGTCGCTATGAGTCGGAATCAACTCAATGGCAATGGGTCAATGGGTTTTATAGTAATCCTATGTTTAACTTTCTGAGGAACCACCAAACTGTTTTCCATAGCAGCTGCACCATTTTACATTCACACCAACAATGTATAAGGGTTCCAATTTTTCTATATCCTCACCAACACTTGCTATTGTCCATCTTTTTTATTATAGTCATCCTAGTGGGTGTGATTTGTATTTCCCTAACGACTAATGACATTGAGCATCTTTTTATGTGCTTGTTTGACATTTGTATATTTTCTTCAGACAAATTACTTTTCAAATCCTTTGCCCAATTTTTAATTGGGTTGTTTGTCTTTTTGTTGTTGAGTTGTAAGAGTTCTTTATATATTCTGGATATTAAATCCTTATCAGATACATGGTTCGCAAACTTTTTTTTTCCTTTTCTGTGGGTTGTTCTCTTACTCTCTTGATAGTGTCCTTTGAGGCACAAAAATTTTTAATTTTAATGAAGTCCAATTTGTCTATCTTCCTGTCTTAGGCTGAGTTCCCTAGAAAAGCAAAAGCAGTGAAGCATCTATGTATATATATAGAGAGAGAGAATGAGATCAAGGAAATGGCTCACGTGGTTGTAGAGGCTGGAAAGTCCTAAATCCGTGGGTCAGGCTAGAGGCTTCTTCCAACTCATGTAGTTGCAGGGGCTGATAAATCCCAAGATCAGCTGGCAAGCTGCTAGCTCAGGTCCCAAGAACAGGAGGTCAGATGAACAGGAGCCAGCTGCAGGATCCAGAGTGAAAAAAAGCAAGCAAGCCTTGCTAGAAAGTCCATCTATATTGGATGCAGGCCACACTCCCAAGGAAACTTCCTTTCCACTGACTGGCTCCTCACAGCAGATCCCATCACAGAGGTGATCACGTTATATCAGATCTCATCATAGAAGTGATTACATCATTATACGACTGCCAAACTACATCATAACTGCCAAACCACTAAGAATCATGGCCCGGACAAGTTGACACATAACCTCGATCACTACACTTTTGTTGCTTATGCTTTTAGTATCATATCTAAGAAATTGATGCCAATCCAAGGTCATGTAGATTTGCCCCTATGTTTTCTTCTAAGAGTTTTATAGTTTTAGTTCCTAACCCCTGTACCTGTAAATATGAAGCTGTTTGGAAATAGGGGGTTCTTTTGTTATGTTAGTGGGGTCACATCAGAGTAGGGTAGGTCCTAAACCTAATCACTTCTGAGTGGTGTCTTATAAAATGAGCAGAATAGACACAGGCACACACAGGGGAGGACAGATGCCATGTAAGGACCTGTCTACAAGCAAAGGAACACCAAGGATTGCCAGCAGACATCAGAAGCTAGGAGAGAGATGCACAGAAGGAATCAACTCAGTCAAGACTTTTAGCCTCCAGAACTGTGAGAAAATTAATTTCTGTTCCTTAAAGAAGAAGCCATGGTGGCGCAGTGGTTAAAGCACTCAGCTGCCAACCAAAAGGTTCAAACCCACAAGCTGCTCTGCAGGAGAAAGGGATAGCAGTCTGCTTCCATAAAGATTTACAGCTGTCCTATAGGGTCGCTATTGAGTCGGAATCGACTTACCGCAGTGGGTTTTTGGGTTCTTTAAAGCCACCCACTTGTGGAATTTTTTGTACAGCAGCACTAGGTTAACTAATACAATGATCTTAATCAATCTGAGTAAATTCTCTTCTATTCCTAATTCACTGGGTGTTTTAATCATAAAAGTGTGTGTTAGATTTTGTCAAATGCCTTTTCTGTATTGCCTTAGGCTAGGTTCTCTAGAGAAGCAAAACCAGTGAAGCATATACAGATAGACAGAGAGATAGAGAGAGACAGAAAGATTTATCTCAAGGAAATGGCTCACGCAGTTGTAGAGTCTGGCAAGACCCAAGTCCATGGGTCAGGCGTCAGGCTGGAGGCTTCTCCTAACTCATGTAGCTGCAGGGACTGATGAGCCCAAGATCAGCAAGTAAGATGGCAGGCCTCTGGCTCACAGGCTAAAGAGGCTGACAAATCCCAGGATCAAGAGGCAATATGGCAGGCAGCTGGCTCAAGTCCCAAGGACCGGAGGTCAGATGATAACAAATCAGACACAGAATCCAGAGCAAGAGAGCTTTGCCAGAACTTCCACATATATATTGGATACAGACCATACCCCTGAAGAAACTTCCCTTACAACTGATTGTCTGATCACATTGTATCACATCATGGAGGATAACTACATCATTACACACCGCAAATTGTATTATTACATAACTGCCAAACAACTGAAAATCATGGCCCAGACAAGTTCACGCACAACTTTAACCATCACTTGCATCAACTGAGATGATCTTTTTTTTTTCCCTTCATTCCATTAATATGGTGTACAATAGTGTTATGGATTGAATTGTGTCCCCCAGAAATGTGTGTCAATTTGGCTAGGCCATGATTCCCAGTATTGTGTGGTTGTCCACCATTTTGTGATCTGATGTGATTATCCTATGTGTTGCACCTAACCTCTATGATGTTAATGAGGTAGGATTAGAGGCAGTTATGTTAATGAGGCAGGACTCAATCTACAGGATTAGGTTGTATCCTGAGTCAGTCTCTTTTGAGAAATAAAAAGGAGAATCAAGCAGAGAGGAGAGGGACCTCATAACACCAAGAAAGCAGAGCTGAAAACAAAGTGCCCTTTAGACCCGAGGTCCCTCCAGTGAGAAGCTCCTAGACCAGGGGGACAGTGATGAGAAGGACCTTGCTACAGAGCCGACACAGAGAGAAAGCCTTCCCCTGGAACTGTTGCCCTAAATTCAGACTTCTAGCCTCCTAAAGTGTGAGAAAATAAATTTCTGTTTGTTAAAGCCATCCACTTGTGGTATTTCTGTTATAGCAGCACTAGATAACCAAGACAAATAGCTTTTATATAAATAAATTTTATCCCACAGAACATTGATTCTCTCAGCCCACAACCCAAAGTCTTCTCTCTGCTTTTTACTTTTTTTTATGTTTTATATATAAAACACATAAACCAGAGTGCAAAGAAAACCAATGACCATAGACATTGGGGGCCTTCTGGCCAGAATTAACAGGAAACCCAGTCAAACAGGCTTAAACAATAAGGAAGTCCAGAGGTATGGTAGACTCCAGGGTAAAGGAGTCAGTAATCAACAATGCCATCAAGAAACAGGTTTTGTCTTTCTGCCCTAATGTCCTTGGGGTTGACTTCATCCTAAAACAGATTACTCTCATGCTTGTGGGATGACTACAAACTCCCTTGTTCATGTCAGTAAAAGACAAAACACCTCTCCTCCACCATAGACTCTCTAAGGCCTTCCCTTCAGTCTAGGTAATTAGGGTAGATTAGGACACGTATAGACTTCCTGGGCCAATAACCATTGACAAGGAAGGGTCATGAACCAATTAATCAGATTTTGTCCCTGGGGTTGGGAATGGAGAGGATAGCTAAGCAAACCTGGAATTTTTTACAAGGAGAAAGGGTGGGGAATGGATGCTAAGTAGGCAGTCAAGAGTGTGGACTACAACTAGCAAACCAGATCTGCCCAGACCTTGAGTTAAAAGCCCTATTAGAGAATCCAAAAACAATACTTTGAATATGGAATTTCACACATCTATAGTCTACTGGTTCTTAACCCATGTGAGGAATAAGAACACACTCCCATCAGCAACAGGGGCTCATGACAGCAGTAATTCTCAGAAACGTCAGGAAGCCTGTATTCTTGGTGGTGGTCTTTAAATGGCTGTAGTCCAGTTGTCTTAGTTATCTAGTGCTGCTACAACAGAAATACCACAAGTGGATGGTTTTAACAAAGAGAAGTTTATTTCCTTACAGTAAAGTAGGCTAGAAGTCCAAATTCAAGGTGTCAGCTCCAGGGGAAGGCTTTCTCTCTCT
>NW_004443943.1:29781665-29786621 GCF_000243295.1 Trichechus manatus latirostris
AAAAAAAAAAAAAAAACAAGCTCCGGTCCATGTGTTCTCTGACAATGGTAACTGTCTACGTAATGCTTGCTAGTGACAACAATCAATGTTGCCATGGCAATACCAATCTGAGCCACACCCTGTTGCCTGCTGCCCAGGCAACAACTGACTTCCTGGGTCTCTTCGTTGTTTGCTAGACCCAGAGGCGATTTTGAACAACAGTCTTCAAGTACTGCAGAATTATACAGCCGACCCAAACAAAGAAACTGACTCACGGTTGTAGGACGAGGGATTATAAATCCTACACCACTTTACCTGCAGAGCACCAGCCTCTTCATCTCCTTTCTTGGACCCACTTCAGGTGTCAAATGCTAGATTTCAATGACTGTATCTCATTGGTATAAATATGTTGCAGTATCTGACAGCCAGGCAGTTTTCCAAGCCTGCCACAAGCTGGGGCCCTCCCTTACCTGATATCTATATCTCTCCTATTGTAACAAGTGTCCTTTTGGAAATAAATAAATCTCTCATTTGAATGACGGGTAGTTGAGTTTATTACTTTTACTTTATCAAACCTATAAGGGTTCTTCTCAACTAATTCTTTGGTCAAATACTAACCATCTGAAGGAAAGTTCCTGCTAATAGACAATGGATTGGTTAAGTACTAGGATCTGTATCTAATTCCTTAGCAGAATGTGATAGGCAGAATAATGGCCTAATCCCAGGAACCTGTGAATACATTACCTTACATGACAAAGTGGAATTAAGGTGGCCAATCAACTGAATTTAAGAAAGAGAGAGTATTTTAGATTATTCATGTGGGTCCAATATGATCATAATGGTCCTTATATGTGGAAGAGCCAGTTTGAGTGATGCCATGAAACAACACAAGTGTCCTACAACAGACGAATGAATGGATAAAAAACTGTGGTACATACATACAATGGAATAGTATTCAGGCATAAAAAGAAATGAAGTCCTGATACAAGCTACAACATGGATGAACCTTGAAAATATTATGCTAAGTGAAATAAGTCAGACTCAAAAGGACAAATACTGTATGATTCCACTTATATGTGTTCTAGAGTAAGAATGCTCACTCTTTTAAAGTCAAAGCAAAGAGATTTATTGATGGTAATCGAATTGGCAAATTTGGGAAACCCATGGCAGAGAGGAATCTATCAAGTGCTGGGAAGCATGCAGGGAGAGGTGAGCTTTTATAGTAAAGATGGAGGAGGGGAGTGCATGATGATCACAAGGTCACAAGGACACAAGCTGGGTATTTCATCAGCAACTCTATTTTCAACTATCTTCTTCCTGGAACATCTTGAGTAAACTCTTTCTCCTACAATCACATTCCTGACCCCCATCCTTATTTACTAAGGGCTACTAAACCTCATTCCTGACCACCTCCCTTATTTAGTGACTTGGGGCAAGAGCCAGGCCAGATAAACAAGATGATCCATAGCGGGCCAGGGTCTTCTGGTCCCACCCACCCAGAGGCCCAAGGCCATATGCATATGAATGGGAAGAAGTCAAGGTTACATTCTCAGGAATGCAGAAGCAGGAGCTTGTAACAAAATGGGATTTTGATTCAGACTTCATGCCAGCCATTTTATTATGCCAAGTGCCTCAGTTTTAGAGGTTTGCTAGCACATATGAAATATCTGGAACAGGAAATGCATAGAAAAAAGTTTATCAGTGGAGAATTGTACATGTGAAAAATTCTGATATAGCAAATGATTTATTGCATATATATTAACTACAATGAAAAGAAAAAGTTTATCAGTGGTTACCAGAGGATAGGAGAAGAGGGGGGTGAGGAGTTATTGCTTAACCGGTACTAGGTTTCTGTTTGGGGTGATAAAAAAAAAAGTTTGGAAATGAGTAGTGGTGATGGTTGCACAGCATGGTGAATGTGATTAATGTTGCTGAATTGTACACTTAAGACTGGTTGAAACAACAAATATTTTTGCAATATATATATTTTTCTCAAAGTTCATTTAAAAAAAGTGAAGAAACACTGATAAATAATGATAAATGAATAATGATAAAAAGAAATACCAAAAAAAAAAGTTTAAAAAAGACAAAAAAATAAAGGGGAACTGTGGATTAAGAGGGGTCCTCCACCCCCTTCACAGGCCTTCTCAAAGCCTTTTTCATGCTAATAAGCAATTGTGACCCATCTGTCCATTTGTCCAACTGTGGGGGCTTGCCTGTTGCTGTGATGCTGGAAGCTATACCACTGGTATTCAAATAGCAGCAGGGTCACCCATGGTGGACAGGTTTCAGCCAAGCTTCCAGACTAAGACAGACTAGGAAGGAGGACCTGGCAGTCTACTGCTGAAAAAAAAATTAGCCAGTGAAACCCTTATAAATAGCAGCGGAACACTGTCTGATACAGTGCCAGAAGATGAGCCCCTCAGGCTGGAAGGCACCCAAAAGATGACTGGGAAACAGCTGCCTCCTCAAAGTAGAGTTGACCTTAATGACATGCATGGAGTGAAGATTTTAGTACCTTCATCTGCTGATGTGGCTTGACTCAAATTGAGAATAGCTGCAAACACCCATTAATAATCAGAACATGGAATGTACGAAGGATGAATCTAGGAAAATTGGAAATAGTCAAAAAATGAAATGAAACACATAAAGATCGATATCCTAGGCATTAGTGAGCTGAAATAGACCGGTATTGGCCATTTTGAATTGGACAATCGTATGGTCTACTATGCCAGGGGGAGCCCTGTTGGCATAGTGGTTAAGAGCTTGGCTGTTATCTAAAAGGTCAGCAGTTCGAATCCACCAGCTGCTCCTTGGAAACCCTGTGGGGCAGTTCTACTCTGTCCTATAGGGTTGCTATGAATTGACTCTATGGCAATGGGTTTGGTTTGTTTTTTACTATGCCAGGAATGATAAATTGAAGAGAAATGGCATTGCATTCACGTCAAAAAGAACATTTCAAGATCTATCCTGAAGTACGCTGTCAGTGATAGGATAATACCCATACACCTACAAGAAAGATCAGTTAATAAAACTATTATTCAAATTTATGCACCAACCACTAAGGCCAAAGATGAAGAAATTGAAGATTTTTACAAACTTCTGCAGTTTGAAATTGATCAAACACGTCATCAAGATGCACTGATAATTACTGGTGATTGGAATGCAAAAGCTGGAAACGAAGAAGGATTGGTAGTTGGAAAATATGGTCTTAGTAATAGAAATGATGCCAGAGATCCCATGACAGAATTTTGCAAAACCAACGACTTCTTCATTGCAAATACCTTTTTCAACAACATAAGTGGCGACTATATATGTGGACCTTGCCAGATGGAATACACAGGAATCAAACTGACTACATCTGTGGGAAGAGTCGATTGAAAAGCTCAACATCATCAGTCAGAACAAGGTCAGGGCCCAACTGCCGAACAGACCATCAGTTGCTCATATGCAAGTTCAAGTTGAAGCTGAAGAAAATTAGAACAAGTCCACTAGAGCCAAAATACAACCTTGAGTATATCCTACCTGAATTTAGAGACTATCTCAAGAATAGATTTGACACATTGAACACTAATGACCGAAGGCCAGACGAGTTGTGGAATGACATCAAGAACATCATACATGAAGAAAGTAAGAGGTCATTAAAAAGACAGGAAAGACTCACATAACAATATGTGTATAAATGTTTGTATGAGAAATTAACTTGACCTGTAAACTTTCACCTAAAGCACAATTTAAAAAAAAAAGACAGGAAAGAAAGAAATGACCAAAATGGATGTCAGAAGAGACTCTGAAACTTGCTGTTGTACACTGAGTAGCTAAAGCGAACGGAAAAAATGATGACGTAAAAGAGCTAAACAGAAGATTTCAAAGGGTGACTTGAGAAGACAAAGAATTATAATGACATGTGCAAAGACCTGGGGTTAGAAAATCAACAGGGAAGCACACGCTTGGCATTTCTCAAGCTGAAAGAACTGAAGAAAAAATCCAAGCCTCAAGCTGCAATAGTGAAGGATTCTATGGACAAAATACTTAACAATGCAGGAAGCTTCAAAAGAAGATGGAAGGAATACACAGAGTCACTGTACCAAAAAGAATTGGTCAATGTTCAATCGTTTCAGGAGGTAGCATATGATCAAGAACTGATGGTACTAAAGAAGTCCAAGATGCACTGAAGGCATTGGCAAAAAACAAGGCTCCAGGAATTGACGGAATACCAATTGAGATGCTTCAACAAACAGATGCAGTGCTGGAAGTGCTCACTCGTGTATGCCAAGAAATCTGGAAGACAGCTATGTGGCCAACTGACTGGAAGAGATCCATATTTATGCCTATTTCAAAGAAAGGTGATCTAACTGAATGCAGAAATTATCAAACAATATCATTAATATCACATGCAAGTAAAATTTTGCTGAAGATCATTCAAAAATGGTTGCAGCAGTACATCAACAGGGAACTGCCAGAAATTCAAGCCAGATTCAGAAGAGGACATAGAACAAGGGATATCATTGCTGATGTCAGATGGATCATGACTGAATACCAAAAAAGATGTTTACCTGTGTTTTATTGACTATGCAAAGGCATTTGACTGTATGGATCATAACAAATTATGGATAACATTACGAAGAATGGGAATTCCAGAACATGTAATTGTGCTCATAAGGAACCTGTACCTAAACCAAAAGGCAGTCGTTCGAACAGAAGAAGGGGATGCTGCATGGTTTAAAGCCAGTAAAGGTGTGTGTCAGGGTTGTATCCTTTTACCATATTTATTCAATTTGTATACTAAGCAGATAATCTGAGAAGCTGGACTATATGAAGAACCGGGCATCAGGATTGGAGGAAGACTCATTAACAACCTGCATCATGCAGATGACACAACCTTGCTTACTGAAAGTGAAGAGGACTTGAAGCACTTACTGATGAAGATCAAAGACTACGGCTTTCAGTATGGATTACACCTCAACATAAAGAAAA
>NW_004443943.1:29787454-29812853 GCF_000243295.1 Trichechus manatus latirostris
AGGGATGACAGTAAAGCCAACTGGATGTCTACTTCTGCTTCAACATAACACCTCTACTTTTATGTTTTAAGTGAGGGTTCTACATCTATCAGCCTTTTTTTTTTTTTTTTTTTTTTTTTTAATTACACTCAGGTCTATATTTGAAAAAAAGGTTTGGTTGCTTTAAAAAATAACCTCTACCCAACACCCATTCATGATAAAAATTCTCAGTAAAATAGGAATAGAACAGAAATTCCTCAACATAATAAAGGGCATTTGTACAAAGCCAACAGCCAACATCATCCTAAATGTAGAGAATCTGAAAGCATTCCCCTTGAGAACAGGAACCAGACAAGAATGCCCTTTATCAGCACTCTTATTCAACATTGTCCTGGAGGTCCTAGCCAGAGCAATTGGGCTAGAAAAAGAAAGGGCATCCAAATTGGTAAGGAAGAAGTAAAAATATCCCTATTTGCAAATGATATGATCTTATACACAGAAAACCCCAAAGAATCCACAAGAAAACTACTGGAACTAATGGAAGATTTCAGCATAGTTTCAGAACACAAGATAAACATATAAAAATCAGTTGGATTCCTCTAAGCTAACAAAGAGAACTTCAAAGAGGAAATCACCAAATCAATACCATTTACAATAGCCCCCATGAAGATAAAATACTTAGGAATAAATCTAACCAGAGACATAAAAGACTTATACAAAGAAAACTACAAGATACTACAGAATAAACCAAAAGAGATCTACATAAGTGGAAAAACATACCTTGCTCATGGATAAGAAGACTCAACATTGTGAAAATGTCAATTCTACCCAAAGCGATCTACAGATACAATGCAATCCCGATCTAAATTCCAATGACATTTTTTAACAAGATGGAGAAACAAAGCGCCAACTTCATATAAAAAGGGAAGAGACCCCGGATAAGTAAAGCATTACTGCAGAAGAAGAACAAAGTGGGAGGCCTCACACTACCTGATTTTACACTGCCATGGTAGTCAAAACACCCTGGTACTGGTACGACAATAGATACATAGACCAATGGAACAGAATTGAGAATCCAGACGTAAATTCATCCACCTCTGAGCAGCTGATATTTGGCAAAGGCCCAAAGTCTGTTAACTGGGGAAAAGGACAGTCTCTTTAACAAATGGTGCTGGCATAACTGGATATCCATCTGCAAAGAAATGAAACAAGACCCATACCTCACATCATGCACAAAAACTTACTCAAAATGGATCTAAGACCTAAATATGAAATCTAAAACAATAAAGATCATGGAAGAAAAAATAGGGACAATGCTAGGAGCCCTAATACATGGCATAAACAGAATACAAAACATAACTAACAATGCACACACACCATAAGAGAAACTAGATAACTGGGAGCTTCTAAAAATCAAACATTTATGCTCATCAAAAGACTTCACCAAAAGAGTATAAAGATAACCTACAGACTGGGAAAAAAATTTTGACTATAACATATCCAACCAGCATCTAATCTCTAAAATGTACAAGACACTGCAAAACTTCAACAACAAAAAGACAAATAACCCAATTAAAAAATGGGCAAAGGATATGAACAGGCACTTCACCAAAGAAGACATTCAGGCGGCTAACAGATAGATACATGAGGAAATGCTCACCATCATTAGCCGTTAGAGAAATGCAAATCAAAACTACAATGAAATACTATCTTACCCCAACAAGGCTAGCATTAATCCAAAAAACACAAAATAATAAATGTTGGAGAGGTTGTAGAGAGACTGGAACACTTATATACTGCTGGTGGGAATGTAAATTGGTACAACCACTTTGGAAATCAAGTTAGCACTTCCTTAAAAAGCTAGAAATAGAAGTACCATACAATCCAGCAATCCCACTCCTTGGAATATATCCTAGAGAAATAAGAGCCGTCACACGAGTAGATATATGCACACCCATGTTCACATTGCAGCACTGTTCACGATAGCAAAAAGATGGAAACAACCTAGGTGCCCATCAACAGATAAATGAATGGATAAACAAATTATGGCATATTCACACAATGGAATACTATGCAACAATAAAGAACAATGATGAATCCGCTAAATATCTCATAATATGGATGAATCTGGAAGGCATTATGCTGAGTGAAATCAGTCAGTTGCAAAAGGACAAATATTGTATAAGAGAACTATTATAAGAACTCAAGAAAAGGTTTAAACACAGAAGAAAACATTCTTTGATGGTTACGAGGGTAGGGAGGGAAGGAGAGGGGAATTCACTAACTAGATCGTAGACAAGAATTATCTTAGGTGAAGGGAAGGACAACACACACTACAGAGGAAGTCAGCACAACTGGACTAATCCAAAAGCTACTAAGTTTCCTGAACACAACCAAACACTTGGAGGGACAGTGTAGCAGGGGCAGGGTCTGGAGACCATAGTTTCAGGGGACATCTAGGTCAATTGGCATAATAGACTTTATTAAGAAAATGTTCTGCATCCCACTTAGGTGAGTGGCATCTGGGGTCTTAAAAGCTACTGAGCGGCCGTCTAAGATGCATCAATTGGTCCCAACCCACTTGGACCAAAGGAGAATGAAGAACACCAAAGACACAAGGAAAATATTAGCCCAAGAGACAAAAGGGCCACATAAGCCAGAGACTCCATCAGCCTGAGACCAGAAGAACTAGATGGTACCCAGCTACCACCAATGACTGCCCTGACAGGGAACACAAGACAGAGTCCCTGATGGAACAGGAGAAAAGTGGGGTACAGAACTCAAATTCTAGTCAAAAAAACAGACTTAATGATATGACTGAGACTGGAGGAACCCCAGAAGACATGGCCCCCGGACTCTCTGTTAACTGAGAACTAAAACCATTCCTGAAGCCAACTCTTCAGACGAAGACTAGACTGGACTATGGGACATAAAATGATACTCGTGAAGAGTGTGCTTCTTAGTTCAAGTAGACAAATGAGACTAAATGGGCAGCTCCCATCTGGAGGCGAGATGAGAAGGCAGAAAGCAATAGGACCTGGCTGAATGGACACAGGAAATTTGGGGTGGAAAGGAGGAGTGTGCTGTCACATTATAGAGATAGCAACTAGGGTCACATAACAATGTGTGTATAAATTTTTGTATGAGAAACCAATGAGCTGTAAACTTTCACCTAAAGCAAAATAAAAAAAAAAAAAAAGAAAGAAAGAAAAAATAAATAAATAACCTCTCCAAAGGCCTTTGCATAGGCTCAGGTTCCAAGCTTCAAAGGCTTGTTAACCTTATACAAAGTTCATTGCTTTTACTGGTGTTGTCTTGGGAGGCTTTGTCAAAAGGCTGGTCTGCCCACTCAGTGGTGGTGTGGACAGGCCTGAATAAGGATCATTGACAGCAGCTCATCACAGATCAGACAGTTTCTGTCTCTGGAATCAGAGGCTGAAAATAGATCATTACATGCCACAAAGGTCTTCAATTGCTTCTAACCAAGCAGCATGGTGTAGAGATTAAGACCATGAACTCCAAAGCCAGGCTCTCCCTGACTTCAACTCCTGGCTCTGCTGCTAACTAGCTGTGACCTTGGGCAAGTTTCTTAATACCCCAAGTCTCAGTTTCCTCACCTTTAAAATGGGGGTGAATATAATAATAGCATCTGCCTCATAGGTTTGATGAGGGTTAAATGAGATCCTATTTTTACAGCACTTGAGACAGTGCTGAGCATCTAGGAAGCACTACATAAGCTAAATAAAACTAAACTGGCAATGGTACTTTAATTTCCACACGAACTTATGGGCGGCAAAGCCCAACCCTGGGCATCTTGGTTCTTCTATTGTTCGACATTCACCACTGCTCTCATCTCAAGGTGAGACTCTCTCTGTAGCTTCCACACCTATGAGGAGCCCAGGGCCACACGGTCTGACTCCTGGTCCCCCAAAGTGGTGAATGGTTACCAGACTTGGGGGTTCCTGGGATCATTAACATTTCTGAAGCAATTTGGGGCATTTACATAGTGTGGTCATCTTTTAACTTTGTCATTCAGGACATTAAAATAAACTGCTACCTACCGTCATTACTACTTCATGAAAGGTCTTGTAAATCCAAAAAAAGTAAGAAGGACATAAACCTCTAAAAAAAAGACAGGGAGCTTTAAATTAATTAAATTTAGCTTAGCTTAGCAAACAAATCACTACCCTATTATGGGTTTTCCATTTTGTCTTGAGCCAGTAGCCAAGGGCTAGCCCCGGTCTGTGAACCAGCATTTGGCCACCATTGCCCTAAAGGGCCCTTCTGAGTGTTCCTGGATACAATTCGTTCTCAGTGCCAGGGCAAAGCTGGAACTGAATACCCCAAACACCACAGACTTTGCAAAACTGTTGGTATTTGCTAATGATCCCAGAGCAGAGGTGGATGGACTACAGGTGGGAATTGGAAGGAGGTATTTTAATTGTTCCCTGTAGCATCCGACAGGGTCATTGAGAATCTTGGCTCCAATTCCAAGGAGCCAAGAAGGACTCTGAGCTACCCTGGTTTGCAGAGGTTTTCTTCCCAGACACAGTGAGAGAGCCCAGGACAGGGAGTCAGGATACAGGGGCTCTCATGATGACCCTGCTGGTAATCCACTGTGTAATCTTTGGTAACCACTCAAGCTTTAGTCTTCTCATCTAAAAAATGGGGACAGTAGTACCTGCTCTGCATTTCTCAAGGTTGTTTTGGGAATCAAATTAGTTATGGCTGTGAATATGGTTTTAAAGCATTGTACAGTGGTAAAGGGTATTTGTAACTCTCAGCCCCCCAAGCCCTTTAAATCAGGGCCCAAGTGCCCCACTAAGTTTATACCAATGATCCTTCCCTCCACTCTTTCCTTCAATCCAACTGCAGGGCATCTAAACTCCCAGGCCTTGGGTCACAGTAGTGGGGGTAGGAAAGAGCCAATGTTTTCTCTTTCTCCGAGCCCTGATCCCCTGGGTCTCTCCAGGATGGAATGGGATCCTAAATATTAAACACACAGGAATCTATGAACACTCTCAGAATTCCAGCATAGTCAGCCTGTTCAATAAATGTTTCCTGCTAAACTAAGAGTGAGCAAAGAACACTGGGATACATTCCATTCCGTGGCCTCAGAGAATCCTGGCAGCTCAACTTTCTAGTGTGTTACATCAGGAAGAAACTTTAGATCAGTGCTTCTCAATTTTGGCTGAACATTAGAATCACCAGGGGAGCTTTTAAAAAATACCAATGCCCAGGCTGTACCTTGGACCAATTAAATCACTCTTTGTGGGAGGTACCCAGACATCAGTATATATGGAAGCTCCCCAGGTGATTCCAATGTGCAGCCCACTTATAAACCACCGTTAAAGGTGATCCAGATCAAATATCTCACTTTACAGAAGGAAAAACAGAGGCCCAGGGCATTTAAGAATTTTACCCTGACTCCTTGTCCAGTATTCATTTCATCTTCCATTTCAGGAGGTAGCATATGATCAAGAACTGATGGTATTGAAGGAAGAAATCCAAGGCGCACTGAAGGCATTGGCAAAAAACAAGGCTCCAGGGTTTGACAGAATATCAATTGAGATGTTTCAACAAACGGATGCAACACTGGAAGTGCTCACTCATCTATGCCAAGAAATTTGGAAGATAGCTACCAGGCCAATTGACTGGAAGAGATCCATATACGTGCCCATTCCAAAAAAGGGCAATCCAACAGAATGCAGAGATTATCGAACAATATCATTAATATCACACGCAAGTTAATATTATGCTGAATTACAAAACGGTTGTAGCAGTACATCAACAGGCAACTGCCAGAAATTCAAGCCAGTTTTAGAAGAGGACGTGGAACAAGGAATATCACTGTTGATGTCAGATGGATCTTGGCCGGGGTGGATGACCCAGTAAGCAAGGTAAGCATGGGCTAATGAAGTGGTGAAACCCATGTGAAAATGTTCACTACAGATTAGTAAGTAAGTACAAAAGCTGAAAGCAAAGAATACCACAAAGATGTTTACCTGTGTTTTATTGACTACACAAAGGCATTTGACTGTGTGGATCATAACAAATTATGGATAACATTGCGAAGAATGGGAATTCCAGAACACGTAATTGTGCACATGCGGAACCTGTACCTAGACCAAGTGGCAGTCGTACGAAATGAACAAGGGGATACTGCATTGTTTAAAATCAGAAAAGGTGTGCATCAGGGTTGTATCCTTTTACCATATTCATTCAATCTGTATGCTGAGCAGATAATCTGAGAAGCTGGACTATGTGAAGAACGGGGCATAAGGACTGGAGGAAGACTCATTAACAACCTGTGATATGCAGATGACACAACCTTGCTTGCTGAAAGTGAAGAGGACTTGAAGCACTTACTAATGAAGAACAAAGACTACAGTCTTCAGTATAGATTACACCTCAACATAAAGAAAACAAAAATCCTCACAACTGGACCAGTAAGAAACATCATGGTAAACGAAGAAAATACTGAATTTGTCAAGGATGTCATTTTACTTGGATCCACAATCAACGCCCATGGAGGCAGCAGTTAAGAAATCAAATGACGCATTGCACTGGGCAAATCTGCTGCAAAAGACCTCTTTAAAGTGTTAAAAAGCAAAGATGTCACTTTGAGGACTAAGGTGAGCCTGACCCAAGCCATGGTATTTTCAATCGCCTCATACGCATGCAAAAGCTGGATAATCAATAAGGGAGAAAGAAGAAGAATTGATGCCTTTGAATTATGGTGTTGGTGAAGAATATTGAATATACCACGGACTGCAAGAAGAATGAACAAAGCTGTCTTGGAAGAAGTACAGTCAGAATGCCCCTTAGAAGCCAGGATGGCTAGACTTCGTTTCACGTAGTTTGGACACGTTATCAGGAGGGACCAGTCTCTGGAGAAGGACATTATGCTTGGTAAAGCAGAGGGTCAGTGAAAAAGAGGAAGACCCTCAATGAGTTGGACTGGTACAGTGGCTGCAAGGAATGGGCTCAAACCCAGCAACAATTGTGAGGATGGTGTAGGACGAGGCAGCATTTTGTTCTGTTGTGCATAGGGTTGCTATGAGTCGGAACTGACTGTGATGGTTAAGGTTGTGTGTCACCTTGGCTGGGCCATGATTCTCAGTGGTTTGGCAGTGATGATGTAGTTTGGCACCTATGTAATGATGTAATCACCTCCATAATGACATCTAATATAATATAATCACCTCCATGATGAGATCTGCTATGAGCAGCATATCAGTTGAAAGGAAGTTTCCCTGGAAGTTTGGCCTGCATTCAATATATGTGGACTTTCTGGCAAAGTTCACTGGCTTTTGCTCATTCTGGATCCTGCAGCAGGCTCCTCCTCTGACCTTGGGATTTGAGCTAGCAGCTTACCTGCTGTCTTACTGCTGATCTTGGGATCTGTCAGCCTCCGCAGCCTGTGAGCCAGCGGCCTGCAGTCTTACCAGCTGATCTTGAGATTCCTCGCCATCTGCAGCATGTGAGCCAGAGGCCTGCTGTCTGACCTGTCAATCTTGGGTTCGCCAGCCCCTGCAGCTACATGAGTCAGAAGAAGATTCTAGCCTGACTCACGGACTTGGAACTTTCCAGCCTCTACAACCACGTGAGCCATTTCCTTGATATAAATCTCTCTCTGTGTGTATAAATACATACATACATATGTATACATATATATATGCTTCACTGGTTTTACTTCTCTAGAGAACCCAGCCTAAGATACTGACTCAACGGTACCTAAGAACAACAACAACAACCTTGTCCAGAGCCCTTAGAGCTACTTTTCCGGTGCCAATTCCAGTCAATTGATCATGACTGGTCTGAAGTGTCATTTTGAAAAATAGTCTCAGGATGTATCAAGACTCTGCAAGCAAACTGCCATGATTGATTAGCCATGTCTACATGGACACCCGAATGAGGAATGGCAGCAAGCTCACCAAAATTATGTCATTTCTGATCTATTTAGTGCAAGCCCTTAGTTTTATAGAAAAGGGAATGGAGGCCTAGAGAAATTCTGAGATATTTCTAAGGTCTCATAGAAAGTTAATGGCAGAGTACCAAACTACTACCATTTGCTACCATTTAGTGAATTCAAAGTACTCTATTCCATGCTAGGCACTTTGCTAGGCCCTTTAGATACACTAGTTGCACTTTTTGTGGAAGGCTCAGGTGTTGAATGTCTTGCATAGAAAGTGGTAACCTTTAGATTATAAGAGACATATCAGAGAGAAAAAATGAAGCAATAAGATAAAAGAGCTAAATGAGGAAAAATATGGAATGTTGACACTTGAGAAGAGGAAGAGGAAGAAAGCAGTAAAGAGAGTGCTTTACAAACCAAGGAAGAACAGGGATTCAAGAAAGGAGTGACTCATAGTGTCAAATGCCACAGAAAGTACAAGCAAGGTAGCAACTGAAAACTACTAGTTGGCTTTTGCTATTAGGAAGTTTCTGTAGCCTTGTAAAGAACCAATGGAGTACTGGGGACAGAAATGTGGTTGAGCGTAAGTGGATAGCAATGCTATGAAAACCAAAAAAACCAAACTCATTGCCATTGAGTCGATTCCTACTCATGGCGATCCCATGTGTTACAGAGTAGAACTGCTCCATAGGGTTTTCTTTGCTGTAATCTTTATGGAAGCAGATCAGCAGGCCTTTCTTCCACAGTGGCACTGAGTGGGTTCAAACCACCAACCTTTAGGTTTGTAGTCAAGCCCAAACCATTCGCACCTTATGCTGTGAAGGGAACCTGAAAGACTGACTGATAGTTAGAGGGAGGTACCATCTTAAGATGAGAGAAGTTTGACTATGTTTACGTGTGGGAGGGAAAGAGCCAGAGGAGAGACTGCAGATGGAGGAAAGGGAGGTGAGGATGACAGTGCAGAGTGCCAAGGACAGGGAAGGATGGAGTCCAGCTCCCAGGTGAGGGAATGGCCTTGAACAGGAGGGGAGACACTGTGAAACGGAAAGAAGAAAGGAGGACACTCATGGGCTTGGAAGCCATTGTATCAGAGAGCAGGTAAACTGGGAGGGGGGGAATTGAGTAAGCTGAAAACAAGAAAATCTGGCCAGAGACCAGTGTACTGGCATTTCTGAGTTGGAGCAGTCATGACAAGGTTCAAGGTGTGCCCCAGGGTGTGCGTCACTGAGGTGGCAATTACATATCTAGGGTTAAAAGGTCAAGAATTCTGAGAGGGTGATCTTCAGGCCTGGGGTAGAGAAAAAGTCTGGTAGGTTCTATCCTCAAAGAGGTCAAGAGAAAGTAGTTCCTCAGCCTCCCACAGAAATACATTTTGGGATTTTTACAATACGTGGAAGTCCTAACTCATAGCTAACCTAAATTCTTATACTATTGCCAAACTAATAAGGGAAGACCAAACTGACTGAATAGACTAAAACTGAAGTGGGAGCCTGCATGATAAATCCTGGCTCCATCAGCTGCCTAATGGGTTAAATCTACTTTTCTGAGTTAGACTGGGGCTTGGCCTCCATTCATTCATTCATTCATTCATTCATCAAAGATGCGTTAACTGCCTTCTTTCTGGGAATTCAAAAATGAATCATCTGTGGTCCTTATGGAGCTCAGAAACAAGTGAAGGAGCCAAATAACCAACCCTGACACAGCAGAAAAATTCTACAGCCGAAGTAGGTAGAGAGTGCAGTGGGACCACCATGCAAACACAAAGGAAGGAGCCTAGAGTTTGGGAGAAGTTGCACAGAAGAGCTGTCGTGTGAGGTGCACCTTGGAGGAGGGGCAGAGCGCACCAGGTTGAGAAGTGCGGGAAGAACCTTCTAGGAAGAGGAACAGCGTGTAAAAGAGCACTAAGATGTGACTGCCCAGAGACAGTCAAAACCCACACCAAACCCGTTGCCATTGAGTCGACAGCAGAGTAGAACTGCCCCACAGGGTTTCCAAGGAGCAGCTTGGTGGATTCAAACTGCTGACCTCTTGGTTAGCAGCCGAGCTCTTAACCACCGTGTCACCAGGGCTCCAGAGACAGTCAGGAAACATTAAACAATCTGTTTGGCAGAGCAGTGCTTCTTAAACTGGTCTGCACAAGGATCAGCAGTGGCATCTCTAAAATGCAACGGGGTTTGGTAGACCTGGGGCCAAGGAATCTGCATTTTGAAACAAGTGTCCTCCATGATTCTGAAGAAGGCAGTCCATGTTTCCACTGAGAAACCCTAGGCTAGAGTATAGAGTGCATGGTGGGAGGAAAGAGAGGGAGTTGGGATAAGGCAGAAATTTTGGTCAGGACCACATCATGCTAAGGAGTTTGGAGCTCAATTTATAGGCTGTGAGGCACCCTTTGGGAATGGCTGGATAAGGCCTGTTTTAGAAAGCCAGTCTGGTGGAGTGTTGCAGACAGCCTGGTGAGGAGGGTCACTGCATCCAGGCAGGACATGAGGGACCTCTTCAAAGGAAAGTGCAACTAACAGGACCACAATACTACTACTTACTCACAAAGTGGGGGCTACCCCTGAGCCAATGTAGTATGGCCCTCGGAACAGCCCTGCTCTCAGGCTCTGCAGATCCACACTGTGCTGAGTCATCTCTCACAGGAACTGGCTTCTCACAGCATCTGAGACTTTGCTTCACAAGATGATGCTGGATTCCCCTTGGTTTCCAGGCCGAGGAAGGGGAAAGAATAAATATTAACTGAAGGTGAAGGTGCAGCTGTGGCAGGGTGCCCAGGGCCCTTTCCCTTCCCTCTCTCCCCAACCCCCCTGCCCCAGGGGCTGGTGGAAAATGCTGATTTCCCAGTTTCATGACCCTCTAGGCCACTCCTGCAGAAAACGGGCAGAGGTAAGCATCTCAGAACTGGACGGACTTGATACAGCCAGTTGTTTTCCTGGGAGGGACCTGGGGCTGGCTAATGAGACACTCACACAACCACCCAGGCTGGACTCCTGGCTAAGGGCTCCCACTATATCAGACTGACTCTCCAGGTAACTTCCTGGTTGACTGGCATGAAGGGGTGACCTTGCACAAAACTACTCCCTTTCTTGGGCTTCAGCTTCCTCTTCTGTAAAATGATGGAGTTGGACTCAAAGAACCTTAAGGACCTCTAAGGGTCCTATCCTTGAGATAAGCAGACTGGGGCAGGATACTCCTCCCTTCAACACCCCTCTCCCTATGAGGGCCAGGAGCAGTTTCAGGTACCCTCAGGACACACCCATCCACTTATTTATTATTTTCTGAGCACCCGTGTGCAGGTAATAAGAACAGTCATCATTTTTGAATGCTCACTATGTGTCAGACACTGCGCTAAGCGTTTTAAATTTATAGATTATTTATTCATTACAACAATCCTATGAGGTAGGTGGAGCCCTGGTGGCGTAGATGGTTAAGCACTCAGATGCCAACTGAAAGGCTGGCGGTTTGAACCCAGCCAGCAGCTCCACGGGAGGGAAAAAGACCTAGCAATCTGCTCCAGTAAAAATTCCAAACCAAAACCAAATCCACTGCTGACAAGTCTATTCAAACTCATACCAACCCTATAGGACAGCGTAGAACTGCCCCCATAGGGCCAAGGAGCAACTGGTGGATTCAAACTGCCGACCTTTCAGCCAGCAGTCAAGCTCTTAACCGCCGTGCCACCAGAAAACCAAGAAACTAAACCCATTGTCCTCAAGTTGATTCTGACTCTTAGCAACGCTAAAGGACAGAGTAAGGCCACCCCATAGGATTTCCAAGGAGCATATGGTTGATTCGAACTGCCAACCTTTTGGTTAGCAGCTGTGGCTCTTAACCACTGCGCCGCTAGCTCCCCAGTAACAATTACAGCCTAGAAAACTCTATGGGGGGAGTTCTACTTTGACACATGGTGTCACTATCAGTTGAAAATCAACTCGATGGCAGTCAACAAGAGGTAGGTACTTATTATTATCTTTATTTCAAAAATGAAAAATTGAGGCTTAGAGAGATTAAGTAACTTTCACAAAAACACTCAGCTGGTAAAGCAGCAGCGCCCATGTCCACTTCAGGTCAATTCCAAAGCCCATGGTCTTTCCACTCCATCACACTTCACCGTGCTGGGCTCCAAGGACCAGGTTAGGCAAAGACTACAGCCTACACTGTGGGTGGAGGGGTGGTGGAGTAAGGACAGACTGAGTGATTAAATTATTTCTTTAATAAGGATAACAGTACATATCCCAACTGGTGATTGTGAGAATTAAATTAGGTAATAATGAATTCATAAATGCTTTAAAAAGGTAGCTACTAATACATAAAGGAGCCCTGGTGGTACAATGGTTATGCACTTGGCTGCTAACTGAAAGGCTGGTTGTTCAAGCCCACTCCATAAAGATTACAGCCTAGGAAACCCTATGGGGCAGTTCTACTCTGTCACAGGGGGGTCACTGTGAGTTGAAATTGACTCAACAGCACCTAACAACAACTAATATGTAACATTATCGTTATTAAAAATTGTTATATAGTAGTTGTCATTGCTTTTTAATTTTTTTTTTTTAAGACCAGAAATGTATTGTCTCATACTTCTAGAAGCTAGTAGTCTGAATTCAGAGTATCGGGAGGGCCACGTTCTCTCCAAAGGCTCTAGGGGTAGGTCCTTTCTTGACTCTCCTGGCTTTTGGTAACCCCAGGTGTTCACTGGTTTGCAGCTGCAGCATTATTCTGTGGTCACATGGTCGTCTTTCCTCTGTCTGTCTCTGTCTGTCTCTTCTTGTCTTTTATAAGCCACCACTCATATTGGATCAGGATCTACCTTTCTCTGGTATTACCTAATGGATAAAGTCATCAAAGACCATTTTTCCAAACAAGGTCACATTCACAGGTACCAGGGATTAGGACTTCAACATACCTTTTTAGGGGGCACAATTCAATCCATAACAGCCTATTTGAGATATTCTGTATAAGTGGAAACATACAATATGTGGTCCTTTGTGACTGGCTTCTTTTACCTAGCATAATGTTTTCAAGGTTTGTCCATGCTGTAGCATGTTATCAGTAGCATTCCATTTTATGACTGAATAATATTCCATTGTGTGGATATACCACACTTTATTTATCTATTCATCAGTTGATGGACATGTTCGGTTGTTTTGTGATAGCTAAAAAGTACTAATTCTGCTATAAACATTCATGTGTAGTTTTTAACTTTTTAAAAAAACTTTATTGTGCATTAGGTGAAAGTTTACACAGCAAATTAGTTTTCCATTTGATAGTCTGTACATAAAGTATACCATGACATTGGTTTCATTCCCCCACAATGCATCTAATAATTATTAATCAATACAACTTAAGCTAAATTTTTTTTATTGTGGTGAAAATATACATAACAAAACATACGCCAACTTAACAATTTCTACGTGTACAATTCAGTATGTGCTAAATCTTTTTATTCTGCTATCTCCTTGACAGAACGCAGTATACTGCAGTGGAGGGCACGAGATGGACACTATAGTCCTGGATTCTAATTCAGATTGGCCACTTAAAACCCTCGGCATCGGTTAGAGACCACGCAAGGTTGTGGTTAGTATTAGATGAGATCACTGATGGAAAAGCAGTTTGCAAGCTCCACACAAAATGCTCCACAAACATTAGAACGTTAGATCGGCGGGTACTTTTAAGCTTCTGGTTCCTGAGGCAAAATAAACTCGTTGCCTTCGAGTCGATTCTGACTCACAGCGACCCTATAGGACAGAGTAGAACTGCCCCCATAGGGCTTCCAAGGAGCGGCTAGTGGACAAAATAAGAACCCAGGAATTTCTGAGTAAACCGATGAAACTCCAAGCTGTTGTGCCATGCTGCCCCCTGGTGGTGGTCATGAAAGGGGGGGCGTCTCTAACCTCCCCGGTGCTACTCTCGGCTGATTGGCTAAGATCAGGGGAGGGGCTGGGAACGCGGGCGAAATCCAAGGTTCCTAGCCCGAGAGGGTTTTTTTTTTCTCTTCCCACCTAAAGACATTTGTTATCCCCGGTCACTTCCCAGGCCGGATCCTCCGCTCCAGAAAAGCCGGTCTTCCTGCCGTCCTCTTGACTTTCTCTTACCACTTTTGCTTTTGCTCACGCTGTTCCACCAAGGTTCATCCAAACCCTAAGTCGCTTCAGACCAGCCCGACTCCCGACTCCTCCAGGAGGCTTCCTTGGATCACACCAGCCAGGATCCCACCAAACCCCACCCCCAATTTTTTTTTTTTTAAACTTATTTATTTAAGCCATCACCTGCCACAGGCAAAAGGATGGAATATCAGCATACAGGTCATCATTTGATACAAATAAAGTAAGCTAAAGGTGCCTACACTTTTCTGGTCCACGTGCACGTGGTTACCATCGCCTTAAGGGAAAGGGCTTGGACCTGATGCAGAGATGGGGGTAGGCAATGAATTCAGGTCTCTGGTGCTACTTCAGGAAGGCACTCAGCATGCTCACTCCCATTCCTGGCATGCTAGGAAACAGGTAAGGAACTTCCACATGCAAGCTGAATGCTTGGTGCCTTGGGTGCTGCTCTACATAGGCCGCCCCAGCTGTGGTCAGGACTGAACTAGCAGCCCAGAAACCTGGGATCCAGCCCCCGCTGCCATCTTCCACTTGTACCCTAGTTGTTATCCAGTTGATTCAGATTCATGATGACCCCCTGTGTGTCAGAGTAGAAATGTGCTCTACAGGTTTTTCAATGGCTGATTTTTCAGTAGATTGCCAGGCCTTTCTCCCAAGTCACCTCTGGGTGGACTCAAAGCTCCAATCTTGTGGTTAGCAGCCAACAGGGTTAATGGTTTGCACCACTTAGGGACTCCACTTGGACCCCAGCCCCCTCCTCCTTTTTTTTACTGTGCTTTAAGTGAAAGTTTACAGTTCAAGTTAGTTTCTCATACAAAAATTTATACACACATTGTTATGTGACCCTAGTTGCTCTCCCTATAATGTGACAGCACATTCCTTTCCATCCCAGATTTCCCATGTCCATTCAACCAGCTCTTGTCCCTTTTTGCCTTCTCATCTTGCCTCCGGACGGGAGCTACCCGTTTAGTCTCATGTATCTACTTGAGCTAAGAAGCACTCTCATCACGAGTATCATTTTATGTCCCATAGTCCAGTCTAGTCTTTGTCTGAAGAGTTGGCTTCGGGAATGGTTTTAGTTCACAGTTAACAGAGAGCCCGGGGGCCATGTCTTCTGGGGTCCCTCCAGTCTCAGTCGGACCATTAAGTCTGGTCTTTTTACTAGAATTTGAGTCCTGCACCCCACTTTTCTCCTACTCCGTCAGGGACTCTCAGTTGTGTTCCCTGTCAGAGAGGTCATTGGTGGTAGCCGGGCACCATCTAGTTCTTCTGGTCTCAGGCCGATGGAGTCTCTGATTTATGTGGCCCCTTCTGTCTCTTGGCCAGCCCCCTTATTTAACCTTTACAGAACTCATCACCTGTACTTGATTATATGCTGTCTGTAGTCCTCTCCAAAGTATGGTTCCTGGTTGTCATTTCCTGGTTTTCTTAACAATCCCCATGGGATGGGCTGAAGTGATTCCTTTTTCAGTGTCTAACATGGGCCATATATAGCACTGGGGACTTTTTCATAATGCTCTCAATCTTCATGATAATCCTAATGCAACTCTACTACAAATTAAATATTACCTCAATTTCATAAATGACAAAACTGAGCTTCAAAAAGGTTAAGTGACTTGCCCAAGTCATAAAGCTCGTGATGGCACATAGGTTTTAACCCAGGTGTGTCTGATTAAAATCCACAGAGTAGACTTCATCTTCCATGCCAACTCCTGTGGACTGGTAGCACCTGCTTGGAACAATGACTTGAGAAAGAATTCAAAGTATCTGGGCTTATAGGGTAAATGTGCTAGCTTTGATTACTAACGTCTGCCATGAGTGACGCACAGTAATTGGTGACACACAAGTCTTGTATTTGCCATTATTTCCTTACATCATGCTGGATGGGTCTGTGGGAGAATATTCTGAACATGGTTTTAAGTAAGAGAAATCATGTTATGTTGGATAGGCATGTGCTTTAGAGTAAGACCAAAACCAAAACCCAAAAACCCACTGCCATCGAGTCAATTCTGACTCCTAGGGCCCCTATAGGACAGAGTAGAACTGCCCCATAGAGTTTCCAAGGCTGTAAATCTTTATGGAAGCAGACTGCCACATCTTTCTCCCCCGCAGAGCACATCGTGGTTCAAAACGCAGACCTTTTGGTTAGCAGCCGAGTGCTTAACCACTGCACCACCAGGACTCCTAGAGTACAACAGACCTGTATTAAAATCCAGCTTCACCAGTTACTGGAACTTTACTTAACAGTTACTTGGCTAGTTACTTAAGTAACTTACTGAGCAGTTACTTGGCGTCATTGCTCCTTAGATTCCATATGTGTAAAGTGTTAATAATAACCCAGGTTGTTACGAAGGTTTAATGGGATTAATTCTGTAAATGCCCTTGGCACGGTGCCTGCAATAAAGTGTTCAACTAGTATTATTCACTCCCCTTTCCCCTCTAAAAACAGACAGGCAGTTTCTTCTCAGGCAGTAGCTTGGAGGGTATTGTCCTTTCTAGGAAACGATAATTGTACATGAGCACTATCACAAAGATAAAGCTATAACATAGTGAAACCATCTGACATCATATGCCTGCTAATGTGATGCACACGGAAAGGCATAAAATCGTCTATGTAATATTCCTGCCAAAAGTATTTAACTGGAATCTAAACATGAGGAAAGACTCAGACAAAGACAAAACAACTGGTCTGGATGCTTCAAAAATATCAAGGTAAAAAATACCAAAAAAAAAAAAAAAAAAACACCTGGAGAACTGTTCTAAATGAAAGAAGGCTGAAGTGACATAAAAACCAAATGCAATGTATGATCCTCAACAGGATTTTGGATAAAACGAAAACTATTAACAGCTATAAAAGACAATTGGGGAAATTTGAATATGGATACAGATTACATAGCATGCATTGTTATCAGTGTTACATTTCCCAAGAATGATAATTATGTTGCGGCTATGTAGGAGAACACTCATGTTCTTAGGAGATACTTGCTAAAGTATTTAGTAGTTAAGTGGCATAAAGTCAACAACTAATTCAAATGGTTCAGGAAAAAATATATGTGTGTGTGTACGTATGTGTGTGTCTGCAGAGTTAAAGCAATTACGACAAAGCATTTCACAGTTCAATTTAAGTGAAAGGCTTCCAGGTGTTCACTGGCTACTCTTACAACTTTTTTGAAGGTTTGAAATACTTCAAAACAAAAAGTTGGGAATACTAAACAACAACAAAATAAATAAAAAAATTAAAAAGTTGGGAATGAAAGTAAATATTCTAGTTAGGGAAGTTTTAAAAATTATAATGCCCCGTGTTGGTGTGCTTTGACACAGTGATTCTGCTTCTGGGAATTTGCCTTAATAACTGAAAAGAAGAAAAATATAAATGCAAAAGGTATTCACTGTAATTTTTTTTACTATGGTAAAAATGAAAATTCAAAGAAAGCAAACCTAAATGTCTAGCTATTGAGAAATGACTAAGTAATATAATGTAGCTATAATCTGCCAACGGTTTGCCTGCAACTGCTCACCTAAAGGCTGGAGGTTTGAACCCTTCCAGCAGTACCTTGGAAGATAGGCCTGGCGATCTGCTTCTGTTAAGATTACAGCCAAGAAAACCCTATGGAGCAGTTCTACTCTGTAACACTAGGGTCACTATAAGTTGGAATTAACTTGAAGGCATCAAGCTTTTTTTTTTAATTAAAAGTGAAAATTGTAAATAATAATTTTTAAGACAGCTGAAGACTATTGCAACATAAAAAAATATGAAATAAAAGTTAAATTAAAAAAAGCAGAATACAGAATTACAGCAAAAAAATGGAAGAAAAGAAGTATACCACTGTTCTTTTCACAAAGCTGGATGGAAGCTCGGTCTGAGATTTATTGCTGTAATTATCATAAGAGACCTAACTCCAACTGGATCTCTGAAAGAGTAGGTATAATCTCCCTGTTACTTTAAACTTACTTTTATTTAAGAGAGAGCATTGTTCTTAATGAAGAAACAGAGAAAGGAAAGCCTTTGAATTAGGCCGACACTGTATGTCCAAGAAACATTTTAAAGGCACATAGTCATTAATCACAAGCTCCTAGAGCAGGAATAATCTGTTTTAATTAATTTCCTAAGAATGAATTTATTTTGAGCAATAGAAATGATGGAGCACTAAACATTCATTACAGAACACTCAACATTCATGCGTCCACCTGTGAGGACTGAGAAGAGCAACGAGGAAGGAAAGGGTGGGAAATGAATTGTCTCAATTGAGAAGAAAATACCACATCCGTGGTGGGTGGGAGGGGATGCAGTCCTGTTCTACAGAATACATACAGGAAACAGGAGTACAGAAGTGGTCTCCTCTGATGGATAAGGGTCCTTCTATCCACCTTAGTGTCCCTATTTTCCTCTATCCTAGTCCTGGTCTCCAAAGGAATACAGTAATAAATAACGACAAAAGACATGAAGCAATTGTTTCTCAGAAGCCTAGTTTTGATTTATGTAACCAGTATGACCTGAAACAACCTGAAATCACCAGCTTGGGGCACAAATAAGGCTACATCTCTTCTACTTTCCAAAATAAAACCTGCTTGACCATCACATGCCAGAAGAGCAGGAAGTCTGATATCCCATTCTCATCCCCTTGAATTGTCCAACATCCCTGGGGTTTACTCAATCCAAAGGGACCTGTTGTGTTTCCAAGTGCTCCAAGGACAAAGGGCTGAAGACACGTTTCCATTCACCAGAAGACCTGTTTGGGGCAGCTACTGCTTCTGTCATCATGTGTGGTTGATGAAAACTCACTCTACACAGTCTGGCATATCCCTGTCCCCTGCTATAGGGACCTTGCTGCTCTGGATCCCTGTGATGCTCCATGCTGCATTCCCAAGGTCACACTCACATGCTTGGCCATTGCTCCTGGGGTGGGATGGAGATGGCTGTGTCAGTAGGGATTCTAGCCTCAACCACATGTTGTGCCAGCTCCCCTCTTCTGTCTCTCATCCCACGAACACAGGGGTCACCGGTCCTAACTTCCCTCCTCTCAGTGGGTTCTCCTGATCTCCTTTCTTGTCAGTGAACCTTATTCAAGACCATCTCAATACATCAGAAAAATACTAGTAACAGTGACTCTCAAAAGAGGAGATGGAGTCTCAATCCTTACCTCTACAGGACACTCTTATTTTGCCCAGATTTACTTACCTCTTGCCTTGTTATGCTTTTATCAAGCTGCAGAAAAGACTCCATTTCATAACCTTGCCCTACAGCAGTAATTGCCTCCTTGCCTTATACTGATATAACTAAGGGTGGGGAGAGGGAACTCAAGTGTCTCAACACTGGACAGAGAAATTCTGTTCCAAGTGGACCTACTGCCTTCACTTACAGAAGTGACAGACAATTGTAAAGTCCCACCCAGTCAGGCCCCTGTGACATTTAATCTTGCCCTTTCAGGGCTTTTTTTTTTTTTTTTTAACTATTTGTTTTGAAATAATTTTAGATTTGCAGAAGAGTTTCAAAGACAGTATCCATAACTTTCACCCAGCTTCCCCTAATGTTAATGGACATTTATCTAAACTAAGTAATCAACATTAGTACAAAACCATCAACTAAACTACAGACATCCTTCAGCTTTCATTAGTTTTTGCATTACTGTCCTCTTTCTTTTCCAGGATCCAATCCGGGATACCACATTGTGTTTAGTAATCGTGTCCCCTCTGTCTCCTCCAGTCTGTGACAATTTCTCAGTCCTTCCTTGTCTTTCATGATTTTGACACTTTTGAAGAGTACTGGTTAAGTATTTCGTAGGCCCTTCCTCAATTTGAGTTTGTCTGGTTTGTTCTAATGATCAGACTAAAGTTACATATTTCTGAGAACAACAAAGGTTTCTCTGGTGTGTTCTAACAATCAGACCGAGTCATGTATTTATTTTTGTTATTGTGCTTTAGGTAAAACTTTACAGCTCAAATTAATTTCTCATACAAAAATTTATACACATACTGTTTTGTGACATTAGTTGCAATCCCCGCAAGGTGACAGCACACTCCCCCTTTCGACTCTGGGTTCCCTGTGTTCATTTGACCAGTTCCTGTACCTTCCTGCCTTCTCATCCTGCTTTTGGACAGCAGCTGCCCATTTGGTCTTGTGTATCTGATTAACTAAGAAGCACATTCCTCACATGTATTATTATTTGTTTTACAGTCCTGTCTAATCTTTGTCTGAAGAGTGGGCTTCGGAATGGTTTCAGTTCTCAATTAAGAGTGCATCTGAGGGCTATAGTTCCAGGGGTTCCTCCAGTCTCTGTGAAGCCATTAAGTCTGGCCTTTTTATGTGAATTTGAGTTCTGTTCCACATTTTTCTCCTGCTCTGTCCAGGACTCTCTGTTGTGTTCCCTGTCAGGAAGGTCATTGGTGGTAGCTGGGCACCATCTAGATCTTCTGGTCTCGGGCTGGTGGAGTCTCTGGTTCATGTGCCCCTTTCTGTCTCTTGGGCTAATACTTTCCTTGTGTCTTTGGTTTGAAGTCATTTATTTCTGAGAAGAGCAGCACAGAAGTGAAGTGCCCTTCATCATGTCAGGATGCACATGATATCAACACAATTTTTTTTTTTTATAAAACACACATAAAATTCACCATTTTAAAGCATACAACTTAGTGGTTTTTAGTATATTAACAATGTTGTGCAACCACCACCACTATCTAATTCCCAAACACCTGCATCACCCTGCAAAAAACCCCATACCCTTTAGCAATCACCTTCATATTGCTCCATTCCCCTCAACCTCAGGCAACCACTAATCTACTTTCTGTGTCTATGGATTTGACTATTCTGGATACTTTATATAATGGAATCATATAACATGTGGCCTTTTGGGTCTGGCTTCTTTCACTTAGCATAATGCTTGTAAGGTTCATCCATATTGTAGCATGTATCAGTACTTCATTCCTTTTCCAGGCTGAGTAATATTCTGTTGTATAGATATACCACATTTTTAGTTTATCCATTCAGCAGCTGATGGACATCCCACCTTTCGGCAGTTTTTAATTTTAATGAAGTTCAATTTATCTACTTGTAATTTTGCTGCTCATGTTTCTTGTGTCATATCTAAGAACTCATTGCCAAATCCAAGGTCATGCAGATTTGCCCCTGTTTTCTTGTAAGAGTTTTATAGTTTTAACTTTTATACAAAGGTTGTTGATTGATTTTAAGTTAATTCTTGAGTTAAATCTTCAGGGCCTAACCCACAGGGGTTTATTTCACACTCACGCAAAGTCCTCTGCAGGTCAGGAGGCTCCCCAGGGCAGCACCTTTCCAAATGATGACTCAAGGATCCAGTCTGCTTTTATCTTGTGGGTTATGCCAACTCAACTCAACCTTCCAGGAAGAGTGCGGAGAACATATACCACTTCTTCACACAGCCCCTTGGGCAGAATGCCCCAACCTGTCTATTAGGGAGGCTGAGAAATGAGATATTTATGTGACATTTGGTAAGCACTACACTCTCTGCCATAGTCACAGAACTGGGAATGGCCTGATTCCCACAGTCCAATCCTTTTTCCTACAGCATAAAGGAAGTGGGACCCACCTCATGAATTCACTATGACTTCAGTTTGCCCTGGTTACTAGTTCTGAATGTCATTCTTCCTGTTATTGCAGAGTTGGCAAGAGAACTCAAAACAATTTTCAGTTTTAAGAGAAACAGCTGCATTCAGAAACTGTAAGTAAGTTTGGGATATTTCAAGCAACTCCAAAGTACACATCATCATATGGCAATTATTTGCATAATCCAAAAATATGTGCAAAAATACTTGCATAGTACACTTCAACTCAGACTTGTGAAGTCACAGAAGTAGATGCAGGCCACAGGATTGAAGGATGACAGACAGCCTGATAGCAGAGTGTGGGAGAGGGATGAAGTCAATGACTCTGAGTGCCTGCCTGCCTGCCTGCCTGCCATGCTCCCAATCTCCTACTGACAGGCACAGGTCTTTACCATTAGGAACCATGTTCCATAGCATGTGACTTACTGCTCTTGGCGAAAGCTGATCCAAGCAGGGGCAGATGCTTGACCAACTTCTAGGTGGGCAGGTAGTTTATGAGGTAGTATGACATGAGTCGATTGGAGAGTAAACAGGCCAATCAGAAAACAGAACCAGAGATTTTTGAAGAAGGTTTGTCAGCTGACAATGGTAGCCAGAGATGAAGAGCACAAAGAGAGAAAAGATAGAATATCATTGAGATGATAAAAATCCAGACCCAGTAAAAGCTTGAGGGTTATTTTTTATAGGGTAAGAAGTTAGCTTGTGGTGCCAGACCAGACAGGAGCTGTGGAAACAGTATCACTAACTGACATAATGGCTGAGTATCAGCAAACAGATTTCTGCCACTAAGAGCCATGAGATATTTTGGTCCATAGAGCTATGCTGATCAGATTCCAAACTGTATTTAAGTCCCACTAAAGGAGCCCTGGTGGCACAGTAGTTAAGTGTTTGGCTGCTAACCAAAAGGTTGGCAGTTTGAATCCACCAGCTACTCCTTGGAAACCCTATGGGGCAGTTCTACTCTGTCCTATAGGGTTGCTATGAGTTGGAACCGACTAGACAGCACATAACAACAACAAGTCCAGCCAAGGAGCCCTGGTTGCACAGTGGTTAGGCACTCAGCTGCTAACCAAAAGGTAGGCGGTTCAAACCCACCAGCCGCTCCTCAGGAGAAAGATGTGGCAGTCTGCTTCTATAAAGATTTACAGCCTTGGAAACTCTAGGGGCAGTCCTACTCTGTCCTATTGAGTCAGAATTGACTCGACAGCAAAGGGCTTTTTTTTTTTTTTTTTTTTTTGGCTGACAGGACTGGGATCCTCTCTCTGGGCATCAGCAAAAGGCACAGGGTGGATCAAATGGCTTGTCAGATTCATTTCCATTCTGACAATCTGTGAAGTTTAAAAAGCAGTACCCACAGGGAAACTAGGGAGCTGTCTGAGGTCCTGAAGTGTAACCAAGCCGGTTAGCCTCCCATTTCACCTAATCCTAGGGCCCTGGCAACTCCAGCTCAGCCTGGCCTCAGACTTGGAAGTAGGTGAGGGAAGAGATAATTATGGGGGTGGGGGTGGGGAGCATATAGAAGGAGAGAGAGAGAAAAAGGGAAATACACAGAGCCTTCTGGATAGGCCTAACCTCCAAGAGACTGCAAAAGCAAAAAAAACAAAACAAAACAAAAAAAAACCATAGAAACTTTTCCTTTGACTTTGTTTTCAAATAATAATGGTTAGTAAGAAACCCCAAATGCCCTAGGCAAAACTATGGAACAAGTGAATAAAAAAAGTTGTACATCAAGCAATGCAAAGTTGGGTAAACACAAATTTATGAACAAAACTATAACTACATATCAGGGGCAGAAAGGAGGAGTGTGCTATTGCAGAATGGGGTGAGCAATTAGGGTCTCATAACAATGTATGTAAAAAAAAATTTGTATGGGAGACTAACTTCAAATGTAAACTTCATTTAGTTACAACAATAAAAAAAAAACTATAACCCCATAGATTGAAGTGTGATAATCACCTGAGTCATACTAAAGGACCCATAGTTCTTTGTTTTTGCCTTCTAGATAGAAACACTTTAATATTTATGGACAGAGGACAAATAGGAACATGATTAATGTTATGTTCTTTCAAGCTTTATTCAGCTAATAATGTGGCATGATCCTTCCCACCTTCCTTAATGATGTGCTCGTGCAAGCATCTTTTCATCATGAAGGCAAAAGAAACTTGGCTAAAACCAGATGCAGAAAAGGTGTGGGCTTCACTCTTCATAGCACATCTGGTCTGTCGTCAAATACATATTGCCTTATGGCCATCCTTAAGTATTTTACAAATTAGCCATATCCCCTCAACTGATTGTAAGCTTTTTAGTGGTAGTGACAATGTCTCATGTCTTCTTCTCCCACACAAACACACACACACAGCACCTAGCATGCAGCTGGACACACAGCAGGTGTGTAAGAAATGTTTCTTGGTTGACTGAATAAGGCAAAGTGGAAACAAAGGCTAGATTTCACTCAGGTAATGTATTCTCTTTTTTCTTTTTTTTAAAGCTAGAGTGTTGTTTTCAATAGTCAAAAACTAGAAACAACACAAAAGTCCAACCAGATATTGAAAAACAAATTGTGGCACATTCATACAACTGAAACTACACTGAACTGTAAAAAGAAGCAAAGAAATCTGTATGACTGATGTGGGAAAATGTCTAAGATGTATGAAGTGAAAAAAGAAAACTGCACAACAGTATGTAATTGTAAAAATGGTATGGCGGTGGCATCTGACCTCCTCTAACTTCACAAGGGGGAAGGAGAACCAAGATCAACAGCCCAAGGCTGACTGCTATGAGATGGAGATCAGACATGCTGCCTCTCTCTGCCATCTTTACCAGTTCTGACACCAACTGTCCCCTCCCAAGGCACTCTCTACTTTGCTGCTGGGTTCAATAATTCATTGCAATGGCCACATACAACTCACAAATACTCACGATTATGGGGTTTATTAGGGAAGTAACAGGGTACAATTCAGGTTTAGGAACGCTCAGGATACAGTTCTTCCATCAGGACAGCCTCTTCTCAGTCATGCCCACAGGCAAGCCTCTCTCTATCCCTTGGCCTCTGCCCTGCTTGGGCAAGTGTTGCAAAGTTCTTTTAGCTCTGCCAATAAGTGCCCCGTGGCACCCCACTCTACCAGTAAGCATTGGCCCCAAGACGCTCAGCTCTATCTAGCTCCACGGGTCCACAAACCTAGCTCCACCAAGTGCCTGGAGGCACCCTACTCCTCCCTCCAGCAAGCCTCCTGCCCAAAGGTGATCAGCTTTCTCAATGAGAAGCCTACTGAGCTGTCTGCTGCTGGTCTCTCCTGCCATTTCTTTGCCACCGTTTCTCACCATCTTCAGTGTTACAGCTCTCTCTCTTCTCACCTCTGGGATGGCTCATTTTAAGCCTAGCAGGATGGTAAAACTGACCAATCCCTTCATTAGGGTTCTATAAACCTTATTTGCATGGTCCCACACCCACACAGGTGCCATGAACTTTATCTGCATTATTAGCAAGCTATCCAATCCCCTTGGTGGGCCACAACTACCTTATTTGCTAACCAAAAATTATATCTTATTTGTATAGTCCCACCCAATCACCTGGGTGAGAGTTACAAGACCATGGTGAGAAAGGCCATATAAAAAGTGATCCACTGACAGCCCCGTAAAACCAAATGAGACTAACGAGGTACAGGAGTCCAGTGACGGGCCGGAGGGCAGAAGGGGACAGGGAAGCTGGTGATAGGGAACCCAAGGTTGAGTAAGGATATTGTTGATATGTTGTGAGATTGTTAACCATTGTCATAGGGCAACATTTGTAGTAACTGTTAAATGAGAAACTATTTTGTTCTGTAAG
>NW_004443943.1:29812953-29848588 GCF_000243295.1 Trichechus manatus latirostris
AAAAAAAAAAAAAAGGTTGAGAAGTTAGAGGGTTGATATGTTGCGGGGTCGTCAAACAATGTTATAAAACAACATGTGTACTTCTGTTTCATGAGAAACTATTTGTTCTGTAAGCCTTCACCTGAAGTACAATAAAAATAAATAAATAAACAACAAAAAAAAGTGATCCATTGACTACAATAATGCATATAATGTGATTCTATCTATAAAAAATTTTAGATTAATCTGAGAAAAGTGACTTTTCATCACTTCTAGCCATATTCTTCTCTGTACTCCAGCAGCTGGCATAAAGCCAGGGCTCAGTAAATGTTTGTTAAATGACTAGGGCAACACCAAGGACTCAGGGTAGTATTTAAAATACTCCCAACAGAGTGTGAATCCTGATCTTTTTTTGTTACTGCAGAACAAGCAGAATATTCCTATTGCTGGGTGGGTAGGAAAAGGGAGAGGACTTTACAATCAGCCAAAGTTGGGAGAATGTTAGATTGAAGGTCTCTAGTTCAACCCCAGATTTGGCTAATACTTTTCTTGCCCTATCTACCTATCTATCCATCCACCTATCCATCATCTATCATCTATCTACAAATGATAATAAATAGACAGATTACTATTAACAGATAAATTATCTGTTAATAAAATTTCCTAACTTATTTTGAAAAATTCAAATCTAGAGAAAAGCCGTAGTTAATACAATAAACATCTGTATACCCTTCACCTAGATTTTTGCCACACTTGCTTTATCTCCTCCTTCTCACATATCTCCTAAGAACATTTAACTATTATTATGCATGTCTTACTTTGAAATAGTTTAAGACACGCAAAAACAGTACAGTGCTCCCATGAACCATTTACCCAGCTTCCCCCTATGATAGCATCTTACATTATCAAAACCCGGAAATTGACACTGGTACACTATTAATTCAACTACATAAGTTATTCAGATTTCGCTAGTTTTTACATTCTCCCGTCTCTGTCTCTCAGTGTATAATTCTACACATTTTTAACAAGCGTATAGGTTTGAGTAACGGAACTGTTTCATCACCACAGAAAAACTCCCTCAGGTTACCCCTTCGTAGTCACATCCTCCCCCAACACTAACCCCTGTCAACCACTGATCCGTTCTCTATCACTATAATTTTGTCACTTCAAGAATGCTATATATACAGAATCACATAAAATATGTAATCTTTTGAGATTAACTTTTTTTACTCAGCATGATTCCCTCGAGATTTATCCAAGTTGTTGTGTGTATCAATAGTCCATTCTTTTTAATTCTGAGTAGTATTCCATTGTAAAGCTGTATCACAGTTAATTTAACTATTTACCTGTTGAAGTACATGACATTTGGGTTTGTGAGGTGTGGAACACCAGTACATATACATTATCTCATTTAATCCTCAAAGTAATCTCCTGAGAGATAGGTCAAGGGTTCTCAAACCTAGACTCAGTGGGTCTGGGGTAAGGACTGGGAATCTGAATTGTTTAAATTCCCAGGTAATTATAATTTGGGAACCAGTAAGATAGGGTGGTTTTATTTCAGTTTTACAGATGAAGAAACTAATGCTCAGCAAATAAAAGTGATTTGTTCAAGGTTACATGGCTAGGAAGAATCATGATGCCAAACTCGATTTCTCAGGGAAAGAGTTTTACCACAAACTACCCTGGCTCTGGGAGACCTAATATTTAAATAAAGAGAGTTTATGAGAGAGGAACAGAAGACTAAGAACTGAGTCCTTGAAACCAAGGAGAGTGGTCAGTACTGCCAGATGCTGCAGAGAGGCTACAGAGGATGTGGCATGAGGGAGAGCTGGGGACATATGACCAATGTGTCTGCGGTACCCAAGTCTCGCATTAGAGGAAGATGAAGACACAGCCCTGGCATACAGCAGGGGATACCCTCAGGAAACCCAGCCAGCTGGAAGGAGTTATGGATTGAGGCTCAGCCAAGCTCATTCTTTCGTGGGATAGCCTTGTGCTAAAATGATTAAAGCCAAACATCTGGGCCTGTGAGATGGGGTACCAAGAAAGGGCAGATATAAGTCTCACAGGGGAAGCTCAGTTTGGAATCTCAGTAAGTAGTTCATAAAGTGCAAAACAACCCGTTCTAGAATTCCCAAGTCCATTATCCCTTTGTTGGATTATTCGGGTCTTTTACCTCACTTTCTTTTGCTCTATGTGTTTTGCCTTTGGGTTACTGCTTCTTCTGGAGGATGGAAAGAGAAAAAAAGGTGAAACTCCAACCAGGACACTTTACTGATTTTTAGTAATTCTGAATAACATGGTTAAAATGAGGTTGGAACTACAGCCCAGAAGTAAAATCTTCTAATTATCTGTGGTTATTTCAGTTCTGCATTAGAATTACCTGGGAACTTAAATGAGATTGGAACCATAGCCCAGAAGTAAAATCTAATTATCTACTTAGCCACCCTCATGCTGGTCCCTGGTACCACAAATAATTAAGGTTGGCTGTGTTCTCTCCCAAGGGGTAGCTTAGAGGCCTGGGCAAGGATGTGGTGGACAGTTCCCTGCAATCCCAACTCGAAACCCAGCTCGTATCCTGTTGCTGGTGGATCCGAATCAGTGTCCTTTTATCTGAAAGAGAATAATGATGATAATAACCCCTTATAATGGAATAGCTTACAAAGCACCTTTACGTGCATCAGCTCAATCTTTCATGACCCCAGGGAGGGAGGTATTTTATCCCCACATGCTTAGTAAGTGGCAGAAACTGTAACTCAAACCCATCACCTCTGACTCTGAGTCCAATGTTCTTTCAATTACAAATCTGCCTGCTACCTTGTTATTGGCCAAAACGATTCTGAAGCCCACTTGGCCCTACTCTGGTTGCATGGAAATTAGTGAGACTTCACGAGTCTCATTGCTTTAAAAAAGGGAATTATGTAGTGAGTGGACAGAATGTATATTTTGGCTCTGGTCTTTACTTGCTAGTGACCTTGTGGAGAGTACTGCATCTAAGCCTCAGTTTCTTATCTGTAAGATGGTGTTATGGATTGAATTATGTCCTCCAAAAATGTGTGCCAACTTGGCTAGTCCATGATTCCCAGTATTGTGTGATTGTCCACCATTTTGCCATCTGATGTGATTTTCCTGCATGTTGTAAATCCTGTCTCTACGATGTTGATGAAATGGGATTAGCAGCAGTTATGTTAATGAGGCAGGACTCAATCTACAAGATTGGATTGTGTCTTGAGTCAATCTCTTTTGAGATATAAAAGAGAAGTGAGCAGAGAGACATGGGGACCTCATACCACCAAAAAAGAAGCACTGGGAACATAGTGCATCCTTTGGACCCAGAGTTCCTGCACTGAGAAGCTCCTCGACCAGGGAAGATTGATTACATGACCCTTCCCCAGAGCCAACAGAAAGAGAAAGCCTTCCCCTGTAGCTGGCACCCTGAAATCGGGCTTCTAGCCTCCTAGACTGTGGGAGAATAAATTTCTGTTCGTTAAAGCCATCACTTGCAGTATTTCTGTCATAGCAGTACTAGATAATTAAGACAGATGGGCATAAGGGCCACCTTTGAAGAGTGGCTGGAAGGAGGTAAGCCTATGCAAAATAGCGGGCACACTGGCCGGGAGAGAGTAGTTATTCAGTAGTGTTAGAACTCTTCCATCCTCCACATCACCAGGTCTTTCTGAGCCCAAAGACCTCAGAATTGAGTCCCTCCAGCTCAGGTGTTGGTCTCTGATGAGGAATCAGAGGGACAGGCTGTGGCAGGGCCTAGCCATCTTCCATGACATCAAGTACAAGGGCAAGGGACGTGCTCCAAAGTCCCATAGGGCTCCCTTTCGCCCTTCCTTGTCATGCCATGTCTCAGACAGCATTTACCCCCATGCAGTGAAAAAAAGCTTCCTTAGAGTTATCCTGGAACTATATCCTTGACATTCCATAATTAAGAACGGCTGTCAGTCTGAAATTCTGGGGTCTATTGAAAAGATCTTCCTACTCCCTATCCAAAGTCGTAGCCACATTCTGAGGGATATTACAGGCTAGAAGGTGAATACACAGTATAAACTCCACACTGACGCCCCTAGCCTTCATCTTTCCAGACCCCATTCTTTGATTTCCCCCACCATAGTAAATAAAGGGCGCTCAGTCACCAGGGCCCTTCCCCACTCCTACAGTTTAATCTGTTTGCAGGGACCTCTTTTCCAAAAAGGGAATCATCACAGGAATGAGGCTCTCCCAGGCCAGAGGAGGGTCTTTCCTGCAGGACATATGCAGACTGAAATGTCAAATACCTACAGGGCCAGAATTAAGATGGTGGGTGGGATCAGTGGAGCGTGGTGGGGACTATGGTCAACTTGAGAGCACACTTCTCTTATAGAAATGTCGAGGCAACTCAGCTCTGCCCGATGTGGCCATCCTAGCTCTTTCCATTTTTAGAAGAAGACAGAAATCCAGTTTCTTCTTAGATGAAACCTCTACGTTTAAAAATGTTCACTTTGAAATATTTCAAAGCAAAATGTTTAAAACACAAACGGCTGCAATACCTCACCACCAGTTTGTGGCCCTAGTCCGCGTTGTGCTTCGCTTTGTTAGCAGGGAGCCGCATTAATTCCCAGCGCTTCTGTTCCCAGTCCTGCTCCTTTTCCTTTCCACCGCCCCTTCTTTCCACTTTCCGGCGCAACCCACGTGCTTTACTGACCTCTCGGTTCTTTACCGACCTCCCGTTCCTACGCAGGGCGTCGCAGACTTCCATGTGGCCTCCCGCCCGGGGTACTCCCCCCGAGACCTGCAGAGGAACAGTTGGAGTGATGGTCTCTGACGCTGACCCACTCTCCCCCTGGAGGCCCTGAGCTGGCTGAGGGTGAGGACAAAGCCCCGCCCTGAGAGTCCCTAGTCTGACTGAAAAACACAAGGCCTCACCCATACTCCTGGGTAGAGATGGGCGTGCAGGCCACCTTCTTGAAAACCATAAACTCCTCGTGGACGAAAGGGGGAAGCGAGCACAGGGTCAAGGGGCGCGACGTAGCTGTGTGGTTTACGGATGGGAAACCCCAGTCGTTAGGCACCCCTCCGTTCAACTAGCTTCCAAAGCAGTCGATTCTTGGGAACAGGCGCTGGGGACGGGGTAGTCCCTACGCAGACAGCCCTGTCCACACGCCCCAGGTCCATCGCGCGCGCAGCTGCGGTAGCCATTGCGCTTCCCCGCCCCCTCTCCTAAGTGCCCCCCCCGCCTCCTTCCCTCGACCAGACGCGGAGCACGAGCTCCGCCCCCAACGCCGCGCCCGGGCCCCCGGCGCCTTAAAAGCCCTGCGCACACCGCCCGGGTCGTCCTGCCTGACGCACCTCGCCTTTCGTCTGTAGTTCCAGCTTCTGCCGCACGCCCGGCTCTGGTCCCGGCACCATGAGCTTCGGCTCGGAGCACTACCTGTGCGCCTCCTCCTCCTCCTCCTACCGCAAGGTGTTCGGGGACGGCTCTCGCTTGTCCGCGCGCCTCTCCGGGGCGGGCGGTGCAGGCAGCTTCCGCTCGCAGTCGCTGTCCCGCTGCAGTGTGGCCTCCTCGGCTGCCTGCTCCTCGGCCTCCTCGCTCGGCCTGGGCCTGGCCTACCGCCGGCCGCCGGCGTCCGACGGGCTGGACCTGAGTCAGGCGGCTGCGCGCACCAACGAGTACAAGATCATCCGCACCAACGAGAAGGAGCAGCTGCAGGGCCTCAACGACCGCTTCGCCATGTTCATCGAGAAGGTGCACCAGCTGGAAACACAGAACCGCGCGCTCGAGGCCGAGCTGTCCGCGCTGCGGCAGCGCCAAGCCGAGCCGTCGCGCGTCGGCGAGCTCTTCCAGCGCGAGCTGCGCGATCTGCGTGCGCAACTGGAGGAGGCGAGCTCAGCGCGCGCGCAGGCCCTTCTGGAGCGCGACGGGCTGGCCGAGGAGGTGCAGCGGTTGCGGGCGCGCTGCGAGGAAGAGAGCCGCGGGCGCGAAGGCGCCGAGCGCGCCCTGAAGGCGCAGCAGCGCGACGTGGACGGCGCCACGCTGGCCCGCCTGGACCTGGAGAAGAAGGTGGAGTCGCTGCTGGACGAGCTGGCCTTCGTGCGTCAGGTGCACGACGAGGAGGTGGCCGAGCTGCTGGCCACGCTGCAGGCGTCATCTCAGGCCGCAGCCGAGGTGGACGTGGCTGTGGCTAAGCCAGACCTGAGTTCGGCACTGAGGGAGATCCGCGCCCAGTATGAGTCCCTGGCCGCCAAGAACCTTCAGTCCGCCGAGGAATGGTACAAGTCCAAGTTCGCCAACCTGAACGAGCAGGCGGCACGCAGCACTGAGGCCATCCGGGCCAGCCGCGAGGAGATCCACGAGTACCGTCGCCAGCTGCAGGCACGCACCATCGAGATTGAGGGGCTGCGCGGGGCCAACGAGTCCTTGGAGAGGCAGATCCTGGAGCTGGAGGAGCGGCACAGCGCTGAGGTGGCCGGCTACCAGGTAAGGGCTGCAGCGCTGCAAAGGGAAGGGCCCCCTATCCCTTCTCGCGCCTACCCACGCTCCCCGCAAATTCTGGCCCTAGGAACCAAGGGGAGGGGAGAGGAGGGAAGGAGAGAAAGGAGAGGAGCCCTGACGGAGGTGTTGGCAAACAAAAAGCCCTGGAGCCTCCACAGTTAATTTGGGGGCCTGGAAGCCCTCTTCCCCTGCCCCTCACGTCCCTGACTCAGCTCTTCTAATAAAAAAAGCCCTAAGCCCTGTTTTTCAGAATCATACAATATTATTGTATGAAAATTAACTCATGCCTCCCTGGCAGCAAGTGGACGTACACACACTGGCGACCTGGGGAACAGTCCCCCACTCAAAGTTGGAAGTGAACCCACCCGAGGAGGATTACAGCTTCTCCTTGGTCAGCGGTGGTGTCTGGGTTGTCTGGCTTCTTTGTTGACTTTGAAAGGCTTTGAGTAGGCCCTGGAATTGATATTCAGGGAGCATGTTGGGCCCCAGAGTTGGAGGAAGACTGCTTTACTGAACTGGGAAAGATCCTAACCCATTTTCTTGACTTTTGCCTTCAAAGGAGTAGAGATTGGGAGCCACCACCTAGGTTGTGGGGCTAGTAACACCCGCCCTATTCTACTACCCACACATGAGGCTCCCTTGTGGACCTTTTTTTCAAAATGAAGCTTTAGACCCGTTAGGTTGGTTGCGGCGCTGTCCACGGTGCTGATCGTGAAATGAACCACCTTCAGGTCTTTCCATCTCAGAAACTCTCTCTCTTCCTCTCTCTCCCCCTCCCTCTCCTTCTCTTTTTTCCTCTCTTTCTTTCTTTCTCCAGTCTCATGTCCCAGTTATGACTCTCTAGGCAATTAACTTCTTTGATTTTTTTTTTTCCTGCTGCAATACTAACACATCAGTCTTGGCTACCTGCAATCAAAGGTCACCTCCTGGACAGTGTCAATTTTCACTTTCATGGATGGCTTAGTGCTTAACAAAAACAACTTAATCTGCTCAGCAGCTGTGAGATCCCACTTGAAAATGCCTATTTCCTAAACATTTTTCCATCTTAAGTGCATGTGATTAATCACAGAGATAGAGTCTCTCTTTGTTACAGGCACTTATTTTTCCCATCTTTGCCTGCCTTCTGAGTTCCTGTGAAGGTATTGATTGGCTCTTTCCTCCTTTTCTCTCCCAACAAAGGCCACTGCATCTTCAGTTTTACTGTAGGACATTCAGGCTTATGATCACAAAGGTAAGGTCACAGAGGCAGGAGACAGGGTGAATGAAAAGTGTAGAAAATAATCGAAATAGTATAGTTCAGCTTCAAGGTATAATGAAAATTCCATTGGCTAGAATGCCAATAATTCAGAAACTTGTAATAGCTCACCGTAGCCAGGATCAAAGTTTACATTTGATTAAATTAATAGAGTTTGCGTACATTAATAGAGCTAACAAAGGAATGGAATCTCAAAGAGTACTATTTTAGTGCCAAATGAATCACATTTGGTTAATTGAGGCTTCATGTTTTCTTCTGGAAGCCTCAAAGGATAAGCTAGATAGTCATCTGGAGGGCTAGTCCAGTATTTCTACAAAAAGGGTAACTTACCCACATCTGCCATCTGAATTAGACTTTGCCGTGTCCTCTGTTTGCTTATTATAGCCCTTCATTCTAGAAGGTGGTGATTGTGTTGTCTGGCTTGTTTGTTTTAAAAGGCTTCCTAGGGTTAGACAATAGAGCCATGCAGATATGGTCTACAGGAAACAACAAAACAGAAACTGCGGCATGTGCAGCTCTGCAGTGCTGCCCCCATCAGCTTTAGCCTTCAGAGGTTCAGTGGACCTGCTGGTGGGAGTGGAAGAGGAGGTCAGACAACAGAGAGCTATTTCCTACCCCTTGGAACCTAAGGCTTAGGTGGGACTCACAACCTCGCCTGTGATCCTGAAGGCCTGAAGACACAGGGGTGTCCTCCGGTTGTTCTCGCTACCAATTTTAGCAGTGTAGACCAAGGTAAAAAGCCTTCCTCTCCATGGTGAGAGTCAGCCATTGTCTTCTTGCCCTCTCACCCCACCCCACCCCACCCCTTTCACTGCAGTACTGGTAGGCTGTTCTCTTTCTTCTGCTTCAGAGATTACTGGGAGGCCCATTATACTTTGCAAGCTTCCCACCTTCTAAGAGGCAAAAGAAGGCCCTGTTAAAGTCTTATTTTCCCTGCCCTAGAGAACAGACAGCCTGTTTGAGGACAGGAAGCTTATTACAGTTTTGAAAGAGTAAAGAATGATTCAAGCTGACATAATAAATACACAATGGTGTATGAGAGAGTTCAAGTCAGGCAAGAGGAGAGATCATAAAGAGGTTATTGTCTTCAAAAGCCAAATGTACCCATCCCCTTTAGCTGAAGGCTTTTCCGTTTCTGACCCAGGATGGTTCAGGTTCCTGCAAGGCAGCTTCACTGCCATTAGAGCCCCAGCTCTGCCAAAGATGTCTAAGAATGGTTTTGGAGGGTACTCAGGGCACAGCCCTGTACTGTGGTTGGTCTTGGAAAGCTGAAGCTTGTCTTGAAAGACCTTGCTGAGCAGTCAAGATCTTTGTTGGTTAATGCTCTCCAGGGAGATGAGCCAAGTCTGGCCTCTTCTTTCCAGTATGATATTGGAGTACAACCTAATTAAATAGCAGGAGGGGTCTTGCCCTGTGGGGACTGGGGGTGGCAGTGGCTGCATATAAATCTATTGCTTGATAGATCCATTTTTGAAATTAGAATTCAAGAAAAAAGCTATGTTTGGTTTTTTGTTTAACTCTTCCATCTGGGTTTTTTTTTTTCTTTTTTTGTCTCCCTACCCCCTCTACCCTCGCTGGATTACTATCACCTGGGCTACCATGATAGCACCTTTACAGAAATAAAATTAAACTAGTAGTTCCTAAACCCAGTGGCACATCAGGATCACTTGGGGCTTAAAAATATAAAAGATTCTCAGCCCACTCCCAAAAATGTGGATTCAGGTATTCACAGATGGGACTCAAGAATATGCATTTTCAATAAAAGTGCTGCATCCTGTGGGTCCTCAGACTGATTTGGGGGACGCAGTGACCTAAATCACATTTTCTAGTGTAAAGCAGCTGTCCGGGATTATACAATGCAAAATTTTTAAAGTGTGGTGGTGGGGAGCGGGAAACAAAGATGGGGACAAAGACAGGAGCGCGAATAAAGCATGCATCGTAACCTCAGGTGGACCACATATAAAAATCATCTCTCCCCACCTAAGTTCATTGTTCTGGATGTTCTCTTCCAATCAGACTATGCTGTGCTACTGCTTGCCTGGCTGAGGGCCCCCTAAAACTGATGAAATCCACTGCACTGTGTATCCTGATTTTCTGCACTACAGATGCTAGCATGGCCTGTTCTTTCTCTTCCTCCCAGACAGCATTCTTCCAGCTCTTGGGGAAGACTCTCAGCACTTGTCTTAGCTGCTCCAGGAGAGACCCCAGCTGGAGCTGGGAGTGCCTCCTACCTATTCCCTCAGGCTAAGCCAGCAGCTGCTGCGTGGTTGGGGGAGGGAGCAGACTGCAGCGCTCTGCTCACATTTCAAGCTGGAGGCCATCTTTGGCAGGGCTTTTGAAGGGCAATACAAGACAACGCCTGGTACAGGGAGGAGAGAGCAAACAGAGAGGAGACTTAAAAGAGCAGTGGTCAGCAGGCAGTACAATTCCTTCTGAAAGGAGCAAAGTCATGCTTTTTGTCTGCTCTGATCCATAAATAGACATGTGAAATGTGTAACATGAAAGCAAGAAAATATCATCTATCTAGAACTCAGCTACTCAACAACCTTGTAGTAAGGAAACAGCACTGAAGCAAAAGTAATTTTTGAAAAAGGACCTAATTAACCTGCTAATGAGATAGAACATCTGTCTCTAAATCACATACTTGAAAGTTGGCCCCTGTGATGCCTAGCCTATTCATTCTTGTGTTACCAAAAACCAAACCAAAACCTGCTGCTGTCGAGTCGATTCTGACTCATAGCGACCCTATAGGACAGAGCAGAACTGCCCCATAGGGTTTCCAAGGAGTGGCTGGTGGATTCGAACAGCCAACTTTTTGGTTAGTAGCTGAGCTCTTAACCACTGCACCACCAGGGCTCCAATAAGAGCGTTCTTATGTTACATGGTTCTAAAATGCTTTGTAATTTGGTTTTCGAGCCTGCCACAAGATAGAAGGCAAGAGGGCCCACTAGAGTCAGGCATTGTCAGGAATGAGTAACAACAGGTCAGTTCACCTTTCAGGACAAAGAAAACCACTAAGCAGCAAATGCTAACTCAGATACTGCTCTTTGGGGCCATTTAGGGTAGAAGTAAACAGCTCAGTACACCTTGGTTGACATAAAAGAATCATTGAATTATAGAAAAATAATTGATCATCTATCATGACCTTTAATTGCTAAGAAAGGTTTCATTGTGTTTAATGTTGTACACACCAATTTAGAAAGGTTTCTTTTTGTTCAAAATTGTAATTTTTTTAAAGTGTGCTTTAAGGGATATACTTCCAACTATCCAATATTAAAGGAGTCCTGGTGTACAGTGGTTAAGCACTTGACTGCTAACCAAAAGTTCAGTTTGAACCCACCAGCTGCTCCCAGGGAGAAAGATGTGGCACTCTGCTCCCATAAAGATTACAGCCTTGTAATGGGGCAGTTCAACTCTGTCCTGTAGGGTCACTGTGAGTCAGAATGGACTCGATGGCAACAGGATCCAATATTAAAAGTTTTTGTTATACGTTGCTTCTTAGTTCTCCAAGTGGGTGTACAGATGGCTTCTGATTAGTCTGTCCATATCATTAAAAGGATAGAAAGTCACGTGGTATGATATTAACAATAATAAAAATCACTAACATTTATTGAGCACTTCTTATGTGCAAAGTGCTGTTCTAATCCCTGTTATCTAATTTAACAGTTAATGGACTTATCGTTTGATAATGTAATGTTCATTAAATTGGAATCCAAATTTGAGGATCTCAGAACACCTTAGAAAAGAATAAACATTTATCATTTTCCATATGCAGAAATAGAAGGTTTAAAGAAGCTAAAATTTACGAAACTGACTGAGGTATTTTGAATGATTGTGGCAGAGCAAGAAATGCAACCCAAGATCCTGGTGAAATCCTTCTCTTATTCTCATATACCATTTTTCCTGCAGCTTTGCATAATGATAATATTTCCTCCTTTCTCCTTTTCCATTCACCCTTGACTCCTTTCCCAGTTACCACAGTAGTATTATTGCCTTAACCCTAATCCAAAAATAGCAGACTTGTTTGTAGCAACCATCAACTAAAATTTCTTGGTGAAAATCCTTTTAAGCCCTTATGATCTTTTAACACATGCTGGGATATTTCCATTGCTGTATCATATTTTCACCACCTCCTGTCATCCCTTGCTCTCTACCCATCAGTCAGTTGAATTTCTCCGTTGCAGTATTCCTGTCAATATTCATAGAACAGGTAGGTGGTGTGAATTTTAATTCTTTCTGCAGGTTCTCTTGATTTGGAAGCTTGCACCCCCTGATGTGTCAGCCCTGCCTTTCACCATCACTGAATTTAGGTCCGCATAAGGGGAGTTACAAAGGAGCACTTACTTTCTTGAGGTTTCTGATATATTATCACTGTTTCATGAAAATTTCTCAGTCACTGTGCTGTCCATCTCTGCAAATACGCAGTTGAATTATGTGAGTTATTTGCTCATAGCTTTTCAGGTCATAAAAAGAAGAAGTGCTTATGTAGCATCATTCATTCCTTCAATAACTATTCATTGAGCACCTACCGTGTGCATTGTGCTAGGTCCTGAGCTCCCAGAGATGAACTAGACAGAAAGGGTCCCTGCTTCCATGTTAATTATATTCTAGAGTAGTGGTTCTCAACCAGGAGTGATTTTGCCCCCTAGGGGACCTTTAACAATGTATAGAGACATTTGTGGAGCCCTGGTGGCACAGTGGTTAAGAGCTCGACTGCTAACCAAAAGGTCAGCAGTATGAATCTACCAGCTGCTCTTTGGAAACCTGATGGGGCCGTTCTTCTGTCCCATAGGGTCGCTATGAGTCAGAATTGACTTGATGGCAACTAGTTTGATTTTTTATTTTTTGGAGACATTTGTGGTAATCACAACTAGAGGGAGGGGGTTGCTATAGTATCTAGTAGATGGAGACCAGGGATGCTGCTAAACATCCTACAATGCACAGGACAGCTGCTCACAACAAAGAATAGTGCTGAGATTAAGAAACTCCGTTATAGAGGAAGGCAGCAGAAGATAAACTAGAAATAAATAAAGAAGATAGTTTCAGATAGTGATAAAAGCTAAAAGCAAAGTGGCCACTTTCCAGTGGGTGCTTTCTTCTAATTTGTCATCCCTGTGGGCATGCCTTTTTCTAACTGGCACAAGGTCTTGCATGGGCTAGCAGCTGCCCTGGCTTGAGGCAAAATAATCTGCTGGATAGGTTGAGGGGGAAGGATCTTAAATTGGATGCCAAGGAAGATCTGCCTGAGGTGAGGAGAGGACATTTAAACTGAGTCTTACATGACAAGGAGTCAGCCATGTAAAGACCCTTACCGAGCATTCCTGGCAGAGAAAATAGCAATCCCAGAGGGCCTGGGGCGGCACTGAACTCTGTATGTTTAAGGAGCAAAAAAGGTCAGGGTGGTTGAAGCACATTGAGCAAGGAAAAGAGTACAGGTCATGCTGAGGAGTTTGGATTTTATTCCAAAGCTGTCAGAAGGTTTTAAGCAGGTGCAAGAGGATCTGCTTTGTTTTTAAAGTATCCTTCTGGCTGTTCAAGAGTCACAAACGTAAAGCTATTTTTTTTCCATGCCAGGTTTTGCACCTGGAAGAACTTGGAGCAAGTCTTACATGAATCTAGTTTCTTTTTTCAGTTAATTTCAGTCTGTCCTTTGGATTAAAAAAAAAAATTCTGTTGAATATTTCTGCTTCCTCCTTATGTAAAGTAATTGTAACAGTAAAGTCATTGAGCAGCAGACTTCAGGAAAGGCTGCAAAACCATCAAAATGAACGAAGGCATGGAATGGAGGCAGAGAAGGCTTGCTGTCCTTTCTCTGCTTTCCACGGCTAGAATTTCCTGACCATAAGCACCTAAACTAAGGCTCTGGGTTTTGGAAAGGACATATAATGACTGAGTTATTTAGTAGCAATACAACAAGCAGGGAGGGATGGTAAGTTAAAGAAAAAAAAAAAAAATTTCCATAGTGTTCAGTTGAGAACATGTGTCCTGTGCTTCCCAACCCTCACCCTGCATCAGAATCTCCTGAGGACCTTTATGAAAAAATGAAGATGCTGGGACCACACTCTGGAACAAATGAATCAGAATCTGGGGTGGGGGACAGGCATGGGTGTCAGTATTTTATAAGTTCCTGTGTATAGTCAGAATCGAAAACCCTTGCCTTGGGGAAATTTTGATGAATCTCAGCCAGTTTGGCCTAAATATTTTGGATATGTCTGTTTCCAGGATAGCATTGGGCAGCTGGAGAATGATCTGAGGAACACCAAGAGTGAGATGGCTCGCCACCTGCGGGAATATCAAGACTTGCTCAATGTCAAAATGGCTCTTGACATTGAGATAGCAGCGTACAGGTAATTAAAAGGGCATGCTCACCTAAGCAGATCCAGTCACCTGGGGCAATGCTACCCAAAGGAGTGGTTCTGGTTCCTCTGGTTTCTGAAGGATGAGGGGGGATGAGGATGGATATAACTGGTATATTCCAGGTGAGCTGACCCCTCTGTCCAAGTACTTGGATATATCCCAGCTTCACCTTACTAGTCTTGGAGTATTCTGTGTACCCCTGTCAAGGATTTAAGGGAGTAATATGAGTACTCAGAGGCTGAAATAAAACCTATCAGACTACCTTGAAAAATACGGCTTATACAACTAGAAAGTTCTAACGAGTGAAGCATCCCACTGGACTTCTACGAAGGCAATCAATATTCAGTGAACATTTACCTAAAAAAAAGGTAATAACAGCAGCTATGTTTTGAATGACTACTGTGTGCCAGGCACATATATTAGATACTTCACATACATTTTCTAGGTATCAGCTTTAATGTTCCCATTTTGCAGATGAGGAAACTGAACCACAGATTGTGTAACTTGTCCAGAGTCACAGCACTGGGTAAATGGCAGAGCTCAGATTCAACCCTAGATCTATCTGAGCCACCCCACCCCCCCTTTTTTTTTTCTTTATACTATGTATACTACTTCAGAGTTCCAGGAGTTTTTGATAGTGTCTTGAGTTTCTGATAAAAAAAAAAAATGATGAAAGTTATTGGAGTTATAAGAAACAAGGTACTGGGGCTATTCTTTTATAGTACTGTTTAGGCCAGGCTGAGAAAAAAATCTCCTGTCTGTAACAGTTGCATTTACTGGTTATTTGTTATTGTTGGTTCCTTCCTTTTGTTCGGCTATACATTGAAAAAGTACCAATCTCAAGTTCAAGAAAAATGATGCAGTTCCTTCTTCCTTTGTGGACTTCTCACCTCCTTATCCCTGTTGCATTTAAGGTGTTAATTAGCAAAATTACTTCTCCCTAGAGCTTCAGAGACGCTAAGTGTCAAATATGGGTGTGATGTGGCCAAGGGGAGTTGTAGGTGTTTCCCTTTGACAATGATTTAAACACAGATGGTGCCGAGCGTGGTGTGTGTGTGTGTGTGTGTGTGTGTGTGTGTGTGTGTGTGTGTGTGTGTGTTTGTACATGTATGGGTACATGTGTATGTGTATACATGACAACTCTTTGAGCCTTGGAATTCAATATTTTTTGGTCTCAGTCTCTAAAATGAATAGGGACTAGAGGGGTATGTCCTTAAAAAAAAGTGGCAAGTTGACTTCCTGAGATTTTTTTCTCTCTGGAATTTACAGGAAACTGCTGGAAGGTGAAGAGACCCGTTTTAGCACCAGTGGATTAAGCATTTCAGGGCTGAATCCACTTCCCAATCCAAGTTATCTGCTCCCATCTAGAATCTTCAGTTCTACAACCTCCAAAGTCTCATCCACTGGGCTGTCACTTAAGAAAGAGGAGGAGGAAGAGGAGGCTTCCAAGGTAGCTTCTAAGAAAACCTCCCAGATAGGGGAAAGTTTTGAAGAAATATTGGAGGAGACAGTAATATCTACTAAGAAAACCGAGAAATCAAATATAGAAGAAAGCACCATTTCAAGCCAAAAAATATAATTCAGTTGCTTAAAAAAAGTTAATGCTTTAGAGGGAATAATATGCATTTGACTCGTTAAACAGTCTGTTCCTGAACCAAAACACCTGTCACCACTATAAAATGTCTTCAAGACTTCAGTCTCATACTTAGTATTGAATACTTTCTCTAATAAGAAAATCACCCCTTAGATTGGAGCAAACTACAGTCCTGGAACAATCACAGAAGAGTTATCTAAGAATACGGCCTTCTTACCTACAGCTCAGGCTTCATAGCAATAGATGATTCAGATGCAGAGGAAGTACAAACTAAGGTGCTAAATCTGTGATCATCATCATTTGCTGTGAATAGAAATTAAAACCTACATCACTCACTATACCCAGTCATTACCCAGCTATATAATCTCACTTTAGATACCTAAAACATAAGATCACTGCCAAAGAGAAACCTATGGTTCACACCTAACGCCACTCTGATGGAACTGTTCCACAAATGATAGGTGTTGCTTAAAAGACATTTTCCTTTCCACTGCCACCTCAATTCCATAGTCTTTTTCTTCCATCCGTGGAAGAAAAAAAAGAAAAGCTATTGTAGTATTCTTCCCTTTTAAACACTTTAGATTCTTTTCAAAAGAGCTTACCCCCTTGAGCACTCCTTGCTCAAGGGGTAAAATTAGATGCATGTTGACCATTTCTATGACTCGTGTAATGACTTCTCTCTGCCATTTCATATCCTTCTAATTCTGTAGGTTAAAAAAAAATAAAAGGCAGTGATGAGTTTTAAGGGTTGTCCCCAAACAAATAAAATACTGGAGTCCTTAGATTGTAGGCTTTGAACTTACTCAAATCCATTTAATTAGGGAAAAAAAATGACTATTAAAAATTTAGTTTTCACCTTAAATTTAGAGGCACAGTAATAGTTATCCCAAACTGTGATTAAGCTGACCTTAGATTTAGTAGTGTAAGTTAGAAGCGGTGAGTATTTCTATGAATGAAAAAAGCCAAGGTCTCATTTATCTGTCTATGTCAGTTCATTTGTGGTGATACATAGAATTAGCTGTTCCATGTTCTTACCCTTAAACAGAATCCATATTTCCTCTTCCCACTAGTCTAGGCCCTAAAGAGGCCTTGTTTTCACTCTCCTATGCCTTTTAAGAGTGCTTAAGTGTAGGATATTTTGTCACCAGGACGCAATGCTACTGCCCAAAAGTAAAAATATATATACATATATATATATATACAACCATTTCTGGTCAAGCAATACCACCAACAGATATAAAAAATCTTTCTCTTTTCTAAAAGTCTTTCCGACAACACTTTCCACATTGCTGCGCAATTGGCAGGGTCTCCTTTCCTTGCTGGAGAGGAAGAGGCATTCAGAACAGAGGAGGGGTGCTCATGCCCCTACTCACTTGCTAGGAAGTAGCTTCTGGAGAGTCACCTTCTCATCTGCCCAGCTGTATAGCATCTGCATTGTCCAGTCCTTCATGTGTGCCAAATTCAGTGCAGGATTTATTCTCTGTCAGCAGTCACTTCCACTAGAGTTAAAGAGTTTCCCGTGTCTGTTAGACAGATCTCCACTGAGAGCTCTTGGGTGATCAGGATGGATGCTTTTACTGAACTTATTCTAACACATGCCTCAATAATTCAAGGAACTTGAAAGATACTTTTCTTCTTCCCCCTTACCCCACCTCTGTCTTTACTCCTCACTCATACTGTAAGGCATTAGTAAAATAAGAAATAAAAGTCACACGAATCCCACCAACGTAATATGTGTTCTGTGGTTTCTGCTGTTTAACTGACGGGCACTGTTTTTGGTTCAGAGAGACAACTACACCCCAAAGAATTCAGAAATAATACGTTCTCTGCTCTGCATATCCACATTTGTTCAGCCAAAGCTTGTTTCGGATAGTCTTGTCAGCAACACATAGTGCACTAAGTGGACAATTTCTTGACAGGGAGGGGGGAATCAAATGATGAAAGACAATGCATTATGTGCCTGGACAATGGCTTGATTAGCTTAACTGAGAAACATTTCTTGAGAATGAACTGGCAGAAGTCACATTATATAAGAATCCTTCAAAATCAGGATATTTTCCTCCTTTGGAAATGGGATATACCTCTGCAGAACCCTGGTATTTTAGGTAGAACATGGGCAGCAATAATGGAATTTTCCTCTAATGCAGTGATTCTTAGACTTTTTGGGTTACAGATCCTTTGGAGAGCTATGAACCCTTTCCCCAGAAAAGTACACACATACAAAGCTTTGGACAGATTTAAGGACTTATAGGAGTATCTGGCATCCAGATGTTCATGGATACTGTCTTGGTCATCTAGTGCTGCTGTAACAGAAATACCACAAGTGGACGGCTTTAACAAAGAGAAGTTTATTTCTTCACAGTAAACTAGGTTAAAAGTCCAAATTGAGGGCATCAGCTCCAGGGGAAGGCTTTCTCTCTCTGTCGGCCTTCTCATCAATCTTCTCCCGGACTAGGAGCTTCTCCGTGCAGGGACCCTGGGTTCAAAGGACGCACTCTGCTCCTGGCACTACTTTCTTGGTGGTATGAGGTCCCCCTGTCTCTCTGCTCGCTTCTCTCTTTTATATCTCAAGAGATTGCCTCAGGACACAATCCAATCTTGTAGATTGAGTCCTGCTTTACTAACACAACTGCCACCCATCCTCCCTTATTAACGTCATAGAGGCAGGATTTACAACATATAGGAAAATCACACAATACGGGGAATCATGGCCCAGTCAAATTGACACACATTTTTGGGGGGATATAATCCATGACAGATACCAAGTTGAGATTCCCTAATGCCATGCCAGGTTCCGGAATGGAGACTACAAGTGAGGGGATATATGGATTCAACTCACAGCTGCTGCTGGTGGTTGAAACTAGGGCTTGCTGAATCCTTCAGGATATTATTCTCTTCAATTTCAACTGGCTAAGAGCACTTCTATGACACTCAAGATACATCGATAGTACTGCTGGTCAAGAGTAATCTGTCAGTCTTGCACTAACGAAAAGAATTAATCTAGGTCCTTTTAGGACTTCTTAAGGAACAATCATTTCATCAATACATGGGTTTGCAATACAGATATTGGTTGCCGCTTCTAAGAATTCTGTTTGGTTTATGGGTCCTTCTGTAAGCAAAACCAAAATTCTTTTATTCATTTATATGATCTCTGGCTCTAATTTGTATCTTTCTCCTATTTGCAGTGAGTCACCACTAATTACCATAAAATCATCTATAAAAGAAAGATATTAAAAGCTTCTTACAGAATTGATAAATTATTAAAATCAGAACAATAGGTAACATGGAAGACATGTTCAGAGGAGAAGGGAAGGGAAACAAGTAACACCAAGTGTTGTAACAAAACCAGATAACAAAATGAGCCTCTGATGTTGTGAGGAAGTCCATCTGCATAGCATATTAATGATATGCAGTTTGACTTTCAGATTCATTAGACAATGAGATCCTCTGCATCCTGAAACTTATTAACAATAGCTATAATTTATTCAATACCTAATTACTATGTGTCAGACATTATACTGGGCAATAAACATATTACCTCATTTGAACTTCACAACCACTCTGGGGGAAGTATTTGTATATCCTTTTTCATATGAGGAAGTGGAGCCTCAGAATGACAAGGTTAAGCCCTTATCTGATGTCACACTGTAAGTGACAGAGCTGGGATTTGAACCTTGGTCTTCTATCTGATTCTATTGTGCTTGCTTTTCTCCCCTATGTTGTCTCTCTGTGTAAAAGAAAGTTCCCTCACTTGCAGGAGAAGAAATTTTTCTTTTCGTGTTCTTTTTTACCCCTTCTTCACTAGGTTTCACTTAAGATTTTTGTGCCCCAGAAACTACCAAGTCCCATGGGCAAGCTGCTAAACTCTGCAGACTTCTTGCGCCTTCTGCCTTTCTGCATTGCAGTGAGGTGGAGGCAGCTTAAAACTGGGCTCTGTGCCCATCCAACCACGAGTTACCTCTGCTCCTGCTAAAATTAGGTGGAATTGGGGTGTTATTTCTCTATTACAAAAGGGGAAGGAGTTTCTCTTATAATTTTGCAAAGGAATTCTGTAGCTCAGCATCAAGGGGCCTGAAAATGAGGGAATATTACAGAATGGAAAATTTCTTAAGGCGTAATAAACCCAGGATGCTTAAAACTCATTTTACTGAGCTGGCTAAGGAGGAGCGCAGGATTTCAGCAATTGTCTGGAAGGTAGGGTCTAAATCTCAGCTCCAGAGACAAAGCAAATTACAAATAGTCCTGGGGGTAAGCTGCTAGAGCTTATCTATGAACCCAAGCAGAGAACCATTTATGGTTCTAAGGGCAAACTTGAAACAGTTTTTAAAATGTATTTCAAAATCCATTGGTAGGGAATTTATAGAACTATCAGAAAAATATAATCATGGAAGTCTACTGTACCTTCTGGTCCAGCTCAGGCCATTGTGTACAACCAGCCTGGGTCCATCCCGGTTAGAAGGAACCCCATTAGGACAACATAAGCCAGATCTAATAAGGGTATTGATTTCAAAACAGGGTGTGGAGAAAAAAGCCAGAAATCTCTGGAAAGAAAAAACAGCTGGAAATGTTGCTTATTTATGAGCACCCATCACTGATATCCAATTATTGATTTTACTTTTATTATTATATTATCAAAAAATCTCTTAGGTCCTTAAAAACATCTAAATCATAAGAAGGCTTATTTTCTTAGAACCAAATAAATGAGTGTACGTGAAAGGTAGCACAGTAATTTAAAAATGGAAATAACTAAGACAGCTCTTAGGCCCTTAAAACAGAGCTCATATGTGAAATTTTATTTTCCTTTATAGCACATACACTACTGGCTTTGCTGCATTTTCAGATTTAGTGTACAGGTTAGATTAATGTCATCATACATTTTGCTATTTTCAAATATCTCAAATGGATAGGCCATTTGCAAATGGAATGAGTGCTCCTGAATCCAGCCAAACAAAGGACTGTTTTAATTACATTACCATGCTCTGCTGCATGTCCTTAAAGGATAAAGAAAATGATTAGTATGCAGATCGAAGGGCTTCTCTCCTCCTCGATTGATTTCCTAGAAGATGACTTGATTGACCCCATGTTTTATGCTCTGATATTTCACAAGCTTATGAGGTGGAGGTGGGGACAAGCTAGGATTTATCAATCCTTGCTTGAAAACCCTTTAAACGCACACACACACACACACACACACACCAGGATTATAATAAAACAGAGTGAGTCACACTGCAGATATGTAAAGATTTATGCTTCTGCAGTGCCTCAGTGATCCTGAATAAAACAAAAAATAGAGAAAACTTAGGCTACCAAGCTCAGGCTACGGAAGAAAATAAAGAGACTTGGAGGGGTCTCTTAGTTTCCTTCCTCATTGATTAATAACTGTAGATCACCACATGGCCACTGTCTCCCCTGATGAGGCAAGTGGTCTCTGTTCTAAGTCTGAGATATTTCATTCTAGCTCCATCACGTGCTCTTAAACCATGCTGTCGAGTTAAATTCCAACTCATAGCGACTCTATAGGACAGAGTAGAACTGACCCATAGAGTTTCCAAGGCTGTAAATCTTTATGGAAGCAGACTGCCACATCTTTCTCCCATGGAGGAGCTAGTAGGTTCAAACCACTGACCTTTCGATTAACTACCAAGCACTTAACCACTGCGCCACCAGGACTCACAATCACATTCTCTTAAAACCCAAAACCCGTTGCCATCGAGTCGATTCTGACTCATAGCAACCCTATAGAACAGAGTAGAACTGCCCCATAGGGTTTCCAAGGAGCACCTGGTGGATTCAAACTGCTGACCTTTAGGTTAGCAGCTGAGCTCTTAACCACTATGCCACCAGGCTCCTGCATGCTCTTAGAAGTTATAAAATGCTCAGCAGAGTGTAACCAAAATCATTTGTATAAGTGCTGGAGTTTTGGAATATAGTCAGCAGCAGATTCTTAGAAGTGTTTTGTTAAAACAAATTTAATTCACTCCAGATTCATCTACTATGGCATAAATATAAATAAATGAGAGGGGTAATCTCCATCTCCCATGATTTCCTGGCATAAGGATTCATATAAGACATATAGAATTCCTGATGTCCTTTGGGGCTAGACAATCATTTATCTTAAGCCAGACTTCAGCTCAACAAAATAAATGCCTTTCTGGCAATTAAAACTGTCTGTCCGTGGACTAATCTAGTTTTCAAAGTAGAAGCAGCAGAGCCAACACTAGATTAAGGGTGAAAGCAGAATCTAGGTCTGACTTCATAGCTTGAGATGTTAATCATCAGCTGTATCCCCACCCCAGTCATTGATAAAAGGAGGCAAAGACATAAGATATGTAAGAAAGAAAAAAGGAAATAAATGGATGGTTCAACATAGAAATTTTGTAGTTCTAAAGTTCTCCCTTATTCATTAGAAAGGAGCTAACTTAGCAAAGTAGTCATTGGATTTCCTGACTGCTGCTTCCATGGGTGTTGATTGTGGATCCAAGAAAAATGAAATCCTTGACAACTTCAGTCTTTTCTCCGTTTATCATGATGTGGCTTATTGGTCCAGTTGTGAGGATTTTTTTTTTTTTTTTTTTATGTTGAGATGTAATCCATACTGAAGGCTGTGGTCTTTGATCTTCAGTATCACAATAAGAACTCCCATAAAACCACAGACACCATCAGAACAAAATCAAAATGAAGTAATGATCAAACCATAATATCCATCCAGTGTAAGTAAATACTTGGCAGTCTTTCAAGAGATAATATGGCATTTCATTTCTGAGTGGACTACTATTAATCTTTATAAGTATTAACACTTCGATTTCATCAGTTCAGTTTTGAAGAAAGGCCAATAATCAAACGCACGTACACAATAACACATTGCAAAAAAAGGATAAAAATGAAGACCTAATCTTCAGTCATGATCTACAGAGAAAATAACAGTAAACACTCAGAATCAGCATATACTTGAATCTTCTCTATTACCAGTGATTTCACAAGATGACAAAATACATCAGAGAGGTTGCAACAGCCACCTGGAGAATATTGTCCCAACCCTGCAAGGTATTGCCACCTAGCTGATGTCATAATTCCATCTTTAGAAGGCCATTTCATTGTTCTATCAAGTCAGCTGCTTCAGGATGATGGGGAACATGGTAAGACCAATAAACTCCATGAGCACGGGCCCACTGCCACACTTCATTTGCTGTGAAGTGAGTCCCTTGATCTGAGGCAATGCTGCGTGGAATACCATGATGCTGGATAAGGCATTCTATAAGTCTATGGATGGTAGTTTTGGCAGAAGCATTGTGCGCAGGGAAGGCAAATCTGTATCCAAAGTAAGTGTCTATTCCGGAAAGAACAAAACAATGCCCTTTTCATGATGGAAGTGGTCCAGTGTAATCAACCAGCCACCAGGTTGCTAGCTGATCACCTCAGAGAATGGTGCCATATCAGAGATTCAGTGTTGGTCTCTGTTGCTGGCAGATTGGGCACTCAGCAGCGGCTATAGCCAAGTCAGCCTTAGTGAGTGGAAGTCCATGTTGCTGAGCCCATGCATAACCTCCATCCCTGCCACCATGGTCACTTTGTTCATGAGCCCATTGGGCAATGACAGAAGTAGCTAGGAAAAGAGGATGACTGGTTTCCACAGAACACATCACTCTATCCACTTAATGGTTAAAATCCTCCTCTGCTGAGGTCACTCTTTGTTGAGCATTCGCATGAAATACAAATATCTTCACTCCTTTGGTTCATTAAGAGAGGTCTATCCATATACTTCTTCCCCATACCTCCTTGTCTCCAATTTCCCAGTCATATTCCTTCCAAGTCCTTGACCATCCAGCCAAACCACTGACCACAGCCTATGAATCGTATAAAATTGCACATCTAGACATCTAGCCATTTCTCCTCCTAAGCAAAGTGAGCAAACATGTGCCCTGCTTGAGCCCATTGGGGGGATTTCCCTTCACCACTCTCCTTCAGGGAGGTCCCAGAAAGGGACTGTAGTGCTGCCGCTGTCCACTTTCAAGTAGTGCCTGCATATCACACAAAACCATCTGTAAATCAGGCGTGAGTTCTCTTCCTCAGTCAACTGATCATAAGCAACGCCCCATGAGAGCCATAGGTGCAGAGGAGAGTGCAGCTAACATGACAGGACTGAAGACCAGGGGCATTTGGGCCACTTCCTCATGCAACTTACTTGTGCCTTCAGGTCCTGCTTGGGCCCAATCTCGTATACACCACTTCCATTTAATGATAGAGTGCTCTGTAGGTCAGACAAAACCTAGTTCATGATGGGTAGCTCAGGTCACATGGTGACTTGGTGGCTCATGGTTAAGCATTCAGTCTCTACTAAGGCCCAGTAACAAGCCAAAAGCTGTTTCTCAAAAGAATAGTTATCTGCAGAGGATGACAGGGCTTTGCTCCAAAATGTTAAGGGTCTGCACTGTGATTCACAAATAGGGACATGCCAAAGACCCCAAACAGCATCTCTATCTGCCACTGCCACTTCAAGCACCATTGGATCAGCCAGATCATATGGTCCAAGTGGCAGAGCAGCTTGCATGGCAGCCTGAACCTGTTTCATAGCCTTCTTTTGTTCCGGGGCCCCAGTCAAAGCTGGCAGCTTTTTTTTTTTTTTTTTTTTAATATTTTATTGTACTTCAGGTGAAGGCTTACAGAACAGATAGTTTCTCATGTAACAGTAACACACATGCTGTTTTATGACATTGGTTAACAACCCCACAACATTTTAACCCTCTAAATTCTCAACTTTTTTTTTTTTTTTTTGGGGAAAAAACAACACAACAAAAAAACGCCATTTCAAAAATTTTTTTTACATACACATTTAAGTGACATTGACTACGCTCTTCTAATTGTGCTGTTATTCTCACTTAAGATGAAGGCTTACAGGACAAAATAGTCTCCCATTTAACAGTTACTACAAATGTTGCCCTATGACAATGGTTAACAATCTCACAACACATCAACAATATCCTTACTCTACTTTGTGTTCCCTATCATCAGCTTCCTACTCCCCTTCCAAAGCTGGCAGCTTTTTGAGTCACTTGAAAAATAGCCAGAGTAGTACACCCAAATAAGGGATATGTTGCCTCCAAAATCCAAACAGGCCCACCAGATGTTGCACCTTCTTTCTAGCTGTGGGAGGAACCATATCCAATAACTTATACTTCACTTTTGAAGGAATATCTCAACATGCCTCACACCACTGGACCCTTAGAAATTTCACTGAGGTGGAAGGTGCCTGAATTTTTGTCAGATTGATTTCCCACCCTCTAGCATGCAAATGTTTTACCAATAAGTCCAGAGTCGTTGACACTTTTTCCTTACTAGGCCAATCAGAACAATGTCATCAATGTAATAGACCAGTGTGATGTCTTGTGGAAGGGAAAGGTGATCAAGGTCCCTGTGGGCTAAATTATAACATAGCGTAGGGGAGTTGATATATCTCTGAGGTGGGACACTGAAGGTGTATTGCTGGCCTTGCCAGCTAAAGGCACACTGCTTCTGGTGGTCCTCTGAAACAGTATGAAGAAAAGGCATTAGCCAGATCAACAGCCACATATGGGGTACCAGGAGATGTATTAATTTGCTCAAGCAATGAAACTACATCTGGAAGAGCAGCTGCAATTGTCACCACCTGGTTAAGTTTTCAGTACTCCACTGTCATTCTCCAAGATACATCTGTTTTTTGCAGAGGCCAAATAGGCAAGTTGAATAGGGATGTGGTGGGAATCACCACCCCCGCATCCTTCAGATCCTTGATAGTGGCAGAAATCTCTGCAGTCCCTCCAGGAAATGTGGTATTGCTTTTGGTTTACTGTTTTCCTAGGTTGGGGCAGTTCTAATGGCTTCCATTTGGCTTTTCCCACCATAATAGCCTTTACTCCACTTGTCAGAGATCCAACATGGGAGTTTTGCCAGTTGCTGAGTATATTTATTCCAATTATGCATTCTAGAACTGTGGAAATCGCTACAGGATGGGTTTGGGGACCCACTGGACCCACTGTGAGATGAACCTGAGCTAAGACTCCATTAATAACCTGACCTCCATACATCCTCACTCTGCTGGTGGGCCACAGTGATGTTTTGGGTCTCCTGGAATTAGTGTCGGTTCACAGCCTGTATCTAGTAATCTCTGAAAAGCCTGATTATTTCTTTTTCCCCAGTGAACAGTCACTCTTGTAAAAGCCCACAGATTCCTTTGGGGAAGGCTGGGATAAAGATTAACAGTATAACATTTTGGCAGTGTAGTGGGGTCCTTCCTTGAGGGGATCCAGCCTCCCCATCATTCAAGGGGTTGTGGTCTATAAACTCACTCAAATTTGGGTCATGACTCTATTCTGGTGATTTAAGTTAGACTGCTGTTCAGTTGACCTACAATTCTTCTGCTTGTACAGATCAACTAAATATTTAATTTCCCATCTATTTCACTCCTACAGACACCATGACTAAGTAGCCAATGCCATAAGTCCGTATGAGTCAGACTATTCTGATTACTGCTTTAAGTTCACTGACCACTATGGTAACCACGCCCACTTTGTCTTTGTTGAGTGCTGCCACTTGGACCCTACCACCATAGGGTCCAATCAGCCCCATTATAGTTAGGTGTCTTAATTCAGTTAGGGCAACTCCCACTGTCAAATCTGACTTACATAAAATAGCAATCACAGTAGTCGTCAAAGATGCTGGGACTCCCTTCACAAATTTGTTCCATACCATTGTGGTAAAAGTTGAATCCTCTGGGAACTCCATGTGTGGGTCTAACCTGATAAATCCATTCTAACATGCCAATTTCCCTAAGCCTTTGGATGCCTTCTTCTACAGTATATCAAGGCAAGTCTGGTACTTCAACTTAATTTAGTATAGGCCACTGCGTAATCCGTGCTTCAGTGAACCAACCAAATAAACTTTTAGATCCTTTCCTAAACTCTCAAACTGAAATACTGAATGAAGAATTTGTGCTTAGTGGGTCCACATCAATAAACTTAGACTGATCTAATTTTATGTTCCTTGCACCATTATCCCACACTCTTAATAGCCATTCCCATACATATTACCCAGGTTTCTGTTTGTACATATTAGAAAAGTCAAGCAGTTCTTTTGGAGTATAGTATACCTCCTCCTGGGTCACACTTTGTACTTCACCTTTTGGGGCTCACTGACACTTGAGTCTAGTTACAGCTCTAGAAGCAAAAATGGATGGTGGTGATGTGTTTTGAGAACATTCAGCAATGTCTTGTAAGGCATCTGCCTCAGGTGATGCCCCAGGCAGACTCAGATGCCTCCCCAGGTGATGACTCAGATGCTGTCCCAGGTGATATCTCAGACAAAGGCTCTTCAGCTACAACTGGGTCAGTCTCACCAGATGGGGGTGGAGGGGCTAATGGTTTTGTTGGTAGGAGTGATTTAATGGAATTTAGAGGCTCAGTGTCCCCAGCTTCCTGATTATCTGCCCGTATGTCCCCATCTCAAGTTTCAGGATCCCATTTCTTCTCAATCAATGCCCTCACTTTAACTTCAGACACTATTTGAAGCTGGGAATTCAAATGACGTTGTAATTCAGTCACTCTTTTAAGACTCTGGATTAGGTTTTTGGCAATATCGGCTCTGTTACTACAAGAAATAAGGCTTTCTTTCAGGGTACAAGTGGCAAATTTGAGTTGTTTATTTGGCACTTGAGCTTTGACTCTGAAGCCCTGAGTTCATCTCTTTCTTTTGCCACTTTGTCTAACAAAAATAGGACCAACCAACCAGCTTCCTTATACTTCTCATTCTGACCAAATTATAGAAAAGTATCAAACATGTGATGACCCAGAGCCTCACCTTTCACCAATACTTGATCTATTGGTGGTGATATTTGGTGTATTTCTATTGCCACCTCATGCCATGGATTAACAGTGCCCTCTTTACTACTGGAAGCAGAGTCATCAACATCTTTAAGACTAACCAGACTTCAGAACCAATTTAGAAAACTCATCCTTACAATTTTGTTTCTCTAGAACCACTCTCAGTGCCAAACGTCTTAGGCTGGATTCTCTAGGGAAGCAAAACCAGTGAAGTGTATACACACACACACAGAAAGAGAAAGAGACAGAAGAAACGGCTCACACAGTTGTAGAGGCTGGAAAGTTACAAGTCCATAGGTCAGGCATCAGGCTAGAGGCTTCTACTGACTTATGTAGCTGCAAGAGCTAATGAATCCAAGACTGGCAGGTAAGGCAGCAGGCTGCTAGCTCAAGTCCCAAGAACTGGAGGCCAGATGATGACAAGCCGAATGTAGAATCCAGAGGAGAGCAAAAGCCAGTGACCTTTGCCAGAAAGTCCATATATATTGAATGTAGGCCACACCAGCAAGGAAACTCCCTTTCAACTGATCGGCTGCTCATAACAGATCTCATCATGGAGGTGATTACATCATTACATAACTGCCAAACTACATCATAATTATCAAACCACTGAGAATCATGGCCCTGCCAAGTTGACACACAACCTTAACCATCACACTGTTGCTAGCAGCAGCAAATCTAAACCCTACGCGGGCCCTGTGCCCGTTTAGTGAAGAGGGAGCAGGTTAAATGCGGGAACACAAATGACAAACCCCAAATCAAGACATTTGTTTGTTCTTGCTAGTGTTTTTCCCTTATTTAAGTCTTTGACACCCTTATTACTTGAAGACAGGTACAATGTATTGCCTCCTTGCTCCCACCTAAGTTTTCTCCTCTCCTAGTTAACCATCTGTAGTTACTCAACCCTTGCTTTTGTTTTTTGGTGCCTAGGTCTCTCCTCCTCAATGTCCCCTATTCTACTGCCCTCTACTGGAAACCTTCCCATCTGTCATGCCTTTGAAGTATGCTACCCAGAACTAGACATAAAATGCACTGGACCAAAACCCAAACCCATTGCCCTCGAGTAGATTCCGATTCTTAGCGACCCTATAGGACAGAGGAGAACTGCCTCATAGGCTGTAATCTTTATGGGAGCAGAAAGTGGCTGGAGGGTTCTAACCACTGACCTTTCAATTAGCAGCCGAGCACTTAACCACTGTGCCACCAAGGCTCCTTAAATGCACTATAGATTAGAACTATTAACTCCCTTGATCTGAAACTGTATTTCTGTTGATGTAGCCCAAAGATAACATTGGTTTTGGGAATGGCTGGAGATTTATAAACCCATCAATCAGAATCCTTCATTACTTAGTTTACTGCCTAGTAGTAAGAACAGGCCCGGTAGATACAACCAAGTATCTACTCAGTTCTTTTTGGATTCTTGGGGGTCAAGTTCAGGAAGGAGGAAAAGGGAAAGAGTAGAGCTCTTTGTGACTCACAGTACTTACCAGTATCTGCCTTTTATTAGATTCTTAAGAGACCTGTCTACACTATAGACTGTTTAAGAAACAAGAATGTTTTTGTTCATTTGCAGGAGTGTTTATTAATTACATTTTATATTCTACTTTAAAAATAAGTATTTTCCCATGTTACTATAATTCATGAATGGGGATAGTACTTGAGGAATATAAGGGGAAGGTGAATGTTTACTTGAAGTCTACAGAGGAGCCTCAGTGGGGATACTCTTTTCCTTAAAACAGGTGGTGAAATCTTTGATATTTGAAAACCACTACATCTAGAAATGAAATATAATAATCCTTAAAAACTAACATCCGTTGTCTTTGCCCCAGTCAACTTTCCTATAAGAAATGGAACATTCTAAGTAGCTACTAAAGATGTAGCTACTTATAAAATGTGAGTTATACCTCAGTTTCTAAATACTGGATTCTTGACATGGGATATTGTGTAGTACCCACACAGCATTAATTCAGCACACCTGGGTTGTCCAAACCTTGCACATTCAAAAGGTCTTCAAGACTAGCCCTTGACAGGCTTCTGGGATATAACCTCTGAGCTGTTGGAATATCCTTCCAAATAAGAGTGTATTTGTATACCTGAGGCCATAAACAGTTTATGCTAACAATGTGATTTATGAAGAATTTGCTTTTATATACATAGGACCCTGGGCCATGCTGTATCAGATTGACCTCTTGGTCGGGGGGGGGTGCGGGAAGTTGGGGTTTGAGTAGCTGAATTCAGTCACACGGGTACTGCATGTCTATGTGACTGACTCCCAATAAAATCTCTGGACACCAAGGCTTGGGTGAGCTTCCCTGGTTGGCAACACTTCATACATGTTGTACATTGTTGCTGGGAGAATTAAGTGCTGTCCATACAACTCTACTGGGAGGGGATAACTGTAAGTTTTTGCCTGGTTTCTCCTGGACTCCAACCTATGCACCTTTTCACTTTGCTGACTTTAATAAGTATCTTTTCCCTACAATAAACTCTAACGATGAGTAGAACAGCTTTTCTGGGTCCTGTCAGTCCTTCTAGTGAATCATTGAATGTGAGGGTGGTCTTTGGGGACCCTGACTCAGACACTTTACCATGGGATAAAAACAAATAATATATATATATTTTCTTCTTTTTTTAATTGTCATTTAGGTGAAAGTTTACAGAACAAATTAGCTTCTCATTAAACAGTTAATACATAAATTATTGCGTGACATTGGCTGTCAACTTCACAATGTGTCAACACTCTCCCCGCTTCTCCACCGCAGGTCCCGTTTCCATTCATTCTGTTTTCCTGCCCCTTCCTGCCTTCTTGTCTTTGCTTTTGGGCTGGGATGCCCATTAGTCTCATATACATAATTGAACTATGAAGCACGGTCCTCACATGAGTTATTGTTGGGCCTATAGACCTGTCTAATCTTTGGCTGATGGGTGAACCTCAGGAGTGACTTCAGTACTGAGTTAAAAGGGTGTCCAGGGCCATACTCTTGGGGTTTCTCCAGTCTCTGTCAAACGAGCAATCCTGGTCCTTTTTGTGTGTGTGTGTGAATTTGAATTTTGTTCCACATTTTTCTCCTGCTCTGTCTGGGATCCTCTACTGTGATCCCTGCCAGGGCAGTCGGTGGTGGTAACCGGGTATGATCTAGTTGGTTTGGGCTCAGTCTGGTGGAGGTTGTGGTAGTTGTGATTCATTAGTCCTTTGGACTAATCTTTCCCTTGCGTCTTTGGTCTTCTTCATTCTCCTTTGTTCCAGCCAGGATGGGATTAGTAGATGTAAGACGGTTGCTTGCAGGCTTTTACGACCCCAGTTGCTACTCACCACAGTTGGATGTAGAACATTTTCTTTATTGAGCAGGTTATGCCAATTGAGCTAGCTGTCCCCCAAGACCATGGTCCCCAGCCCTCAGTCCATTAGCTTGAACTCTCAGGGTGTTTAGATGTGTCTGTGAAGCTTCTATGACTTTGCCCTGGTTAAATTGTGCTGACTTCCCCAGTATTGTGTACTGTCTTACCCTTCACCAAAATTACCACTTATCTACTATCTAGTTAGTGCTTTTCTCTCCCCACTCCTCCCCTCCCTTGTAACCATCATAGATTGTTTCTGTGTATAAATCTTTTCATGAGTTTTTATAATAGTTGCCTCGTACCGTATTTGTCCTTTTGTGATTGACTTATTTCACTCAGCATAATGCCCTCCAGATTCATCCATGTTGAGATGTTTCGCAGTTTCATCATTGTTCTTTATTGTTGCAGTGTTCCATTGTGTGTATGTACCATAGTTTATCTATTCCTCTGTTGATGGGCACTTAGGTTGTTTCCATCTTTTTACTATTGTGAATAATGCTACAATGAACATCGGCGTGAATATGTCTATTCGTGTCTTGGATCTTACTTCTCTAGAATATATTCCTAGAAGTGGGATTGCAGAATCGTATGGTATTTCTATTTCTAGCTTTTTAAGGAAGCGCCATACCATATTGTTTTCCAAAATGGTCGTACCATTTTGCATTCCCACCAGCAGTGCGTAAGAGTTCCAATCTCCCGGCAACCTCCTCAACATTTGTTATTTTCTGTGTTTTTGATTCATGCCAGTAATGTGGGGGCGAGAGGGTATCTCATTATAGTTTTGATTTGCATTTCTCTAATGGCTAGTTGAAAACCCTGGTGGCATAGTGATTAAGAGCTACGGCTGCTAACCAAAAGGTTGGCAGTTCAAATCCACCAGGCGCTCCTTGGAAAACCTATGGGGTAGTTCTACTCTGTCATATAAGGTAGCTATGAGTCAGAATCGACTTGATGGCAACGATTCAGTTTTTTTTTTTAAATGGCTAGTGATCGAGAGCATTTCCTCATGTGTCTGTTAGCCGCCTGAATGTCTTCTGTGGTGAAGTGTCTCGTTCATATTCTTTGCCCATTTTTAAATTGGATTATTTGTCTTTTTGTAGTAAAGGTGTTGGATTTTTCTATAGATTTGAGATTAGACCTTTGTCGAATATGCCATAGCCAAAAATTTTTTCCCGGTCTGTAGGTTCTTTTTTTCCTTGGTGAAGTCTTATCTTCTGGTGTTTGTGTATTGATAATTATGGTTTATACGTTGTTTATACTGTATGTTACGGCCCCTACTGTTGGCCCTATTTTTTCTTCCATGATCTTTATAGTTTTTGGTTTTATGTTTAGGTCTCTGATCCATTTTGAATTAGTTTTTGTGTATGGTGTAACGTATGGGTCCTGTTTCATTTTTTTGCAGATCGGCATCCAGTTATGCCAGCACCATTTGTTAAAAAGACTGTCTTTTCCCCATTTAATAGACTTTGGGCCTTTTTTCAAGATCAGGTGACTGTAGGTAGATAGATTTACATTTGGGTTCTCGATTCTGTTCCAATGGTCAATATGTCTGTTGTTATACCAGTACCAGGCTATTTTGAGTACCATAGCTGTATATAGGTTCTGAGGTCAGGTAGTGCGAGGCCTCCTACTTTGTTCTTCTTTTTTAATAATGCTTTACTTATCTGGGGCCTCTTTCCTTTCCATATAAAGTTGATGATTAGTTTTTTCATCTCGTTAAAGAATGCTGTTGGTATTTGGATCGGGATTGCATTGTATTTGTAGACTGCTTTAGGTGAACATAAATAATATTATATAACTTGTGCAAGAAACATTTAAGAGGCAATGAACTTCACAGCTGCAATTCTGTCCACTGTCAGCATCCAGTACAATCAATGAAGGTAAAGATGCTTATTAAATATCTATTTGGTGGTAAAGTTTAACTTTGATTCAGACACCCTGTCTTTTAAAGGGCTTTGGTTATTTTAAAAAAGTTCATAGTAAACACTAACATTTCAAAATAGGTTAAAATAATTTTTTATTTATATGTTAGAATAGATTTATACACATTTAACAAATTCTTTATAAAACAATTGCCAATCCTTGTCCAATTTCATAATCATTTCTGTCTATATAGGCTTGGAAATTTGCTGTGAAAACAGTCTACAAAATATTTCTTTTAGAAAGCATCACAATTATTTTGGGCAAAATAATGTTTAAAACTGAAGTCTGCATGCAAGTGAGTGGGCTCACAAACACCTTTATCCTATAAACCATTGAAAACAATAATGGGAAAATGATCATTAAACTGATTTCATGAGGAAACAATGAATGAGCACATATTCTATAGACTTCTCAAATTCACCCAGAATTTTTTATTGCTTTCAGAAGCCATGCCATTACAAGGGATGAACAACCATGGTATGCAGTCAAATAAAATAAACGGTAACCAAATTAACAAATTGTAGCAAAGAGTCACCTTGCTGTAGAATATATTAAAGAAGCCTTATTACACTGAAGGCTTATCATATGGGCCAAAAACCCTGCAGGAGACGGTCTCTTCACACAAAAAGATGCTAATTCGTTCATTTTAGAATTGAGTAATGTCCCTTTAGTAGTGTTGCTATTTAAAAAAAAAAAAAAAGTTGGAAATATGATGGCAACCTGCAAAAGTGGCTGACAGTTTCGGTCTTTGTCTGAGAGCACACCCTGCAATTTAGTAAAGACTGGTTTTGTATCTTCAGTTCAAAAGCATACTTCTTTTCTAAAAGGTAACTGACCAACTGATGCCACCCCTGAGAGCAGAATCCCAACCACCAACTTGAAAGGGATATGGCTCAATGAAGAACAAAGTAACTGATTTGCTTCAGAGATAAGGAAGCAAAATCAATGTCAAAGTATTTTAAATCAAAAGGAATTTTAAAATTCAATGTTTTGGAATATTCCCCCTGAGCTATGGATGGTTTTTATACACAGTCGCTAGTAAAATAGTGCATTCCATCATTCTAAGTTTTACTTACAAATGCTATGGTTCTTGGTGCTGAAAATAGATAAATTGTAACTCAAATAGCACAAAGTGGTAGCAATTACATTTCGTAGAAATCTTTGGTGAGATGCAGTCCTGCAGAAGCCTCCTCACTTTGTTTCCCCTCATAATACTTTAGAATCTTCAAGTTATTTTCAGAGGAGAAACCACAAGACCATAATGAAGGACAAGCAGACCATCCTGAAAAAGAAAAAAACCCAGGATTTTGCAGTTACTTGGAAACTACTTATGTAAATGATCGAGCTGAAGTTTGCTTATTTTTTCATAACTTAACACTGAAGTGAAATTTTATTTAAAGAGAATAAAGGATCTGAGATAAATATACTTGTTTATTTACTCACGTCATCGCCAAACACTTTTGCCTGTCAATGTATCTTTTTAATGATTCTCAGGAGACAATTCTGAAACTACCATAGTTAGTCAGGGTTATTTATGATTGAACAATTCTCCAAAAAGAACTAAAAGAGATACACCTTTTCTTCTCCACAGACTACTTAACAGACTACCAAGGCATTGGACTCTCCTAAAGAAGACTCAATTAGCATAAAGTATCATGGATCTGTTAAGAAATGAAATGTTCATTTCCATATAAATGCAGCTCACTACTGTTAGAAGTGATGAAACTAAAGAAACTCTTACGTATTTAATGAAAATCTAAAATATATCATACATTTTCCTTTCTCCTTAAAGATTGTTCAATATAATTTAACCTCTCCTTGATGACTTGGGGTCATCACCGTGAACAGCAACTGTACTGTATTGTAACACAGCGATATCCTCAGGGGTAGTAGGACAACTTAACCCTATACTAAATGACACCAGATGTTGTGTTCCTCAACCCTTTAATCTGCTTTTTGGGGGTTTCTGTCTCCTGTCTTGATATCAGGCTTTCACTATTTCTCTGTGCTCTTACCACAGCTGCATCCAGCAAGCAGTCCTCCTTTGTAAGGTAAGGTTTCTAATCTAATATGGACTGGAAAACAAGATAAAAAGGGGACTTCATTGGGAAAGTGTGCCATGAGCAAAGGTCTTGCCTTGGGCAACTCAGGAAGGGAGTTGGATATTTCCAATCCTGCTCTAGCTGTTACTTCCTTTTTCTTCTTTGTTAAGCTTTTCCATGGTTCTACTTCCTCATTTCTCATTCACTACTCAACTCACTGCAATCTGGCTTCTGTTCCTGGCAACTCCAGTGAAAACTTGCCAGAATTCTAGAAAACAGTTCACAAATTCAAATGCTTACAGGTGCCAAGAAAGTAACATAAATGAATACATGAGCTAGGTGTGTGAGCCAATATGGAATGTTGGCAACTGGTGGTAAACTGAAGAGCAGATGTCTATCTAAAGGAATTTAAATTAAGAAATATTTGAAACACAGTATAAGCCAAGTAAAGCACAATCCCATACCACGTTTGGCCCGTGAACAATCAGATCTGTTCTAGATTAACTGGACTAATCAAAGTAAATGAATTTTTATTATAACACAAATAGGAAGAGTCCATTGACATTTTTACAAGCATCCAAATTACATTTTACACAGTGTTAATTTTTTGCATGTAAATATGTTTCAGAAATGAAATACACACTACAGGGGAAGCCAGTACAACTGGACTAAACCAAAGCTACGAAGTTTCCTCAATACAATCAAATACTTTGAGAGACAGAATAGCAGGGATGCAGGGTCTGGGGACCATGCTTTCAGGGGACATCTATGTCAATTGGCATAACAAACCTTATTAAGAAAATGTTCTGCATCCTA